>NC_028639.1:5841863-5854543 GCF_001406875.1 Solanum pennellii
GGGAAATAATAGATGTTGAATTTTAGAAGTTATTGAATTGTCTTTTATTAATGAGTTTAAGTCTTCCGCATTGCTTTATGTTGATATTAAATTGAAATGTTAAGGTTTAGATTGGTTGGTTCGCTCACATAGGAGGGTAAATGTGGGTGCCAGTCGCGGCTCGGTTTTGGGTCGTGACAACTCTATAGGTTGATCATAATTTAATAATTTGAATCTTATTTTTTTGAGTCAAACTAAAATATGTAAATAATAAACACAAAGAATATATAAACAGCAAAAAAATAAATAAATCACTGTGATGATTTCTACATAATCTAACAATATCTCTTAAAAAAATAGCAACAAAAAAATTAGTGTGATGATTTCTGTAAAATTTGATAATTGTTATAAATCCATTGAATGAGTGGATAGTCCATAAAGTTAGTCCATGAACAACTATCCATATTCACTTTCATGAACCTTTTTGGATAAAAATGTATCTATTTATTATGATACTTAATATGGTGACTTTCGGAGTGATTTCTCAACCTATAAATAGGGTTGTTCATTCACTGTTGTATGATATACAGATGAGACTTACATACACTTGAATAAGAAGAAAAGTCCTCTTCTTCTATCTACTTCTCTTGTCTTTTTCTCTTTATGATTATAGTCTTATGATTTTGATTTCATAACACGTTATCAGCACGAGTATGCTCTAAAGATTATAGCACTTCGCAAAAGTGTTATAGTTGAAACACTTGTGAGCAGGAAGATGTTTTATTTATTCTTTCTTGTTACATATTTATATTTTCAAAAATTCCTCTTAAAATAATAATTTATTTTAGTATATATGTGATATATGAAAATGTAAAACATATTGATATGTTTTACTTTAACAATTTTATACATTGGTTTATGATTATACTAATAGTTCTTAATTTCAGAAAAGAACTGAAGGATAGAGAAGTAAATTTTCATTTTGATTTTCTAAGTTTAATTATGAGGAACTTATTAATATTTTTAATTGTTATTGGTGAGAAAACTCTCAATCTTATTTTGACTAAATTTGCTTCTATAATTCTTGGTTTCATTTAATAGATCATGGTTGAGTTGATATTGACTTATATGACATTGATTGAAGGGTAAGACGATGGATTCAAGTCCCATCACACCAAAAGGGTAAGACATCCGTTAAAGTCCGAATGCACATAATGAAAAATATTTGAGGATAAGACGATAAATTCAAGTTCTATCGCACCAAGGGTGTAAGACATCAATTTGAGTTTTGATGCACCATGATGATAAGGATTGGGTTCAAGTCCCATATAATTTGGCCTAACACACCTTATATGGATAAGACATTGAGTTTGAGTCAATGCACCATAGTGATGATATAATGATGACTAAGGTTTTGATGAAAAGCCTTGAAATTCGTCCTATTGAATTTGCTCAATTCCTTGAAAAGAATGTGGTAGCAACATATGATAACTTTGAAATCCGATGTTGACTTGCTCCATTCTATCGTATGAACGGTAGCAGTAAATAATTAGTCTGAAAGATGACAAATGATTAACGATATGAAAAAGGACGTGAAGGGACGGAATTATAGTAGTCATCATTGTGATAATTATAAAAGGAAGAACACTATGGGTTCTCCAAATAGTCCTTCAAAATGTGAAGACAATTTTTATTATCAAAATGGTATTAAAGGTCATTGGACTTGTGAATATTGTCGACCCAATAATTTGACAAGTTTATAAATCCTCCATCAAAAGACAAGAAGATACAGTGATGGTACAATTGATCTTTCAAAGTGATGTTGAGGTGTGTCATGAAAATATGATGAATTTTGAAGCCATGACAATGTGCTTATAATGCAAATTAATGAAGTACATATAAATGATTAGTCCATTCCTTGAAGAGAATGTGACTTTTGATGAGTATCGTGAATGCTCGACCATTCTATAAGAGAATGGATCAAGATGTGATAAAATCATTATGGGTTGGATATATGCCACAACTCACCTTTATGGAAGGTTTGAGAAAAAAATGATATATGCCACATCTCATCTCTACGGGAGGTTTAAGAGAAATATATAAATTTTATTTGACATGAACGGTCAATGGTCGTGTTCGTTTATACTTCATGAATATTATGGTAGTTTGTTATGAACTATCGAAAGGGCAAAAGAAAGAAATAGTTCTTGCCTATAAGGGTTGTGGTCATTATTGTGTGGCAATACAAATTTGTCATTGGTTGTGTACCTATGGTACAAAAGTAAAGCAAGAAACATGTCTTGCTCGTAATGTTTTGACCATGACAATAATGATATAATTTCTCTTTGAAGGAGATGCTCACAATAGGGATGATGTCATGCAATATGTGATAGTACACAAAATTAATAGCAAGCTCTAACGAGTTGTGTTATTATCAGAGGAATAATAATGAAATTGTAGTAAGTCTCGAAAGAAATTTTTTAAATTTCGGATGAATTGAAAATAAATATCGAGACTATAAATCACTACAACCGAAGGGGTTATAAATATTTATGCAAAAGGTTACCAATTTTTTTCTCTTGTTTGTTGCATACAAACGTGGGCATGCTGATGAAATCACATACGAAAGTAAATTATAAGTGTACTGAAATAAAAATTAGTTGGCATGACCGGTTGACCATTCTGATTTAAATGCGATGCAAATGTAATTGAGAATTCATGTGGATTATATGATGAAGAAATAAAAGATTCTTCAAGAATTCTCATGTGTTGCTTGTTCTCTTCATAAATGATCATTGTACCAGTTAAGGTTGGGACTGTAATTCCCTAAAATTTTGGAACATATAAAAGTGTGAATATGGGCCTGTTCACCTGTCATGTGGATCATTGAAACTATATGATCGATGCATCTATATGATGGTCACATGTGTTTTGTTGTCAACTTACAAATTGATTTTTGTAAGGTTGTTTGCTCGAATTGTTAAAATTAAGAGCACAGTTCCAAACTATGAAATTATGTTGATAATGCTGGTTGATTTAGCAGAAATTGTATGCCTCCAATTATAGCTAAATCATAATTATGAGAACAAAACTCCCAAATGAGATTTGATATGAGATAAGTAACATGTATCAAACATGTATGCATCAAGCCAACAAGGTTTCCCCATTAAAATTGGTTCAGGGTCAGGAACCAAATAATTTCATCTAAAAGGTTGAATGTGCGGTTATGATCTAATTACTCCACCAGGCACAAAGATGAATTCCCAAATAAGGTTGGGATAAATGTTAGATATGCTAACATTAGGGGAGAGATGATTGACAACTGATAATTATGTGTCAGGTCAATTATGAATTATCTAGATCCTCGCTAAATAAATATGTGAACTTAAAGCCAAGAGATAATTAATCTGCATAATATTGCAAATCAGTTGCCAGATGAATGCACTGACCCTATGATATAATTCAGCTGCAAATGCCCCCATGTGAAGTCCTTGACGTACAGAGTCTGTGATACACCGAAAGCGTAATAGACCGATCGGTTCCAAATATAAAATTCCTTGAAGAAGGAAAGGGACAAATGATCAATATGGTCATGATAATGACACAAGTGCTATAAAAGAGCACATTGACATAACACTTCATAAAACCTCGAAAAAGGTTAAGGTACCTGAAAAATGATGAAAAATGAAGAGATCTCGATAAGTTATGTCATATTGAAATCGATATCAAATAACCGTCGAGGTATTTTGATATGAGGTAGCGCTCAATGATATAAATTGTGACGAGGATCTTGAATTTAAATCTGTCATATAGTGTGGACAGATAAATGGTTGGCCAAGTAAAATGCATAATTCAAGTATATTATTTCACATAGAAAAGTGACGTTTTAGACAGATAGTCCATAAATCAAGGTATAATGTCAGTGGGGTACAATAAATTATTGTGCGATGATATAATTGTAATATAGCAAGTATAACTTGTGCCTTGGGGCATAAAGGTTTGTCGCAAATTTCTTGACATTATTGGAGATGTATTCTCCTATGGTGGATGCAATAAGGATTGTTTTGATCTGGCAACATATGAAAAACTCGAATGCATATAATGAATAATTGTCATGTCTAGCTAGACAACGAAGGTTATATGAAAATCCTTGAAGCAATTGAGGTGTCTAAAGCATATAAAAGTTTGAAAGAAACTTTTTCAATAAAGCTTCAAGAATTCTTATATGGATTGAAATAGTCAAGAAAGAAAATGATACAAAAGAATGACCCTAATTGTCTTTGTATTTTTATGAAAAGGTCTTGGTAAGACAAAATTTGGTCTTGACCTACTGATTGATAATTTGACAAATGAAATATTTGTCTATCAGTGCACATACACAGATATGTTTTTGTATAAGATAAATCACATTCATTAAGTACCCCAATGATTATGAGATCGCTTGACATAAATGATGATTCAGTTTGATTTCAAAAGAAGAATGAAGAGCTTCTTGGTGATGAAACTCCATATCTTGGTGCAATCAGGGCACTAGTGCATTTTGCTAACAATATTACCAGATATTTGTTTTGCAGTAAATTTACTGGCAAGATTCAGTTTTTCCCCGATAAAAGGACATTGAAATGGTGTTGAGCACATGATTGAATATCCTCGAAGGACCAAAGTTATGGGTTTATTATATTCCGAGGAATTCAAGACAAAATTGATTGGTTACGCAGATGCAGAATATTTATCTGATCCGCATAAAGCTCTATCTCAAGCACGCTATGTGTTTGCATGTGGAGACACAATAATATCCTGGCGATCAATAAAGCAAATGTTGTATGCAAAAACCTTCCATGAAGCAAGTCGAAAGTGCGTCTGGTTGAGATAAATGACACACCATATTCATGAAATGTGTGGTTTTTCTTTGAAAAAGAATATATCAACCACAATGTACGAAGATTGGAGACATCATCACAAGAAATTAAGTGATGTTTTAATCAGGGGGAGTATAATACGCGTTGCACTCTTTTTCCCTTGACCGAGGTTTTTTCCCACTGGGTTTTTCTGGCAAGGTTTTTAATGAGGCAACAAATAGTGCGTATCAAAAGATATGTGTACTCTTTTTCCTTCACTAGAATTTTTCCCCACAGTTTTTTTTTCCTAGTAAGGTTTTAACGAGGCACATTATCTATGGACATCCAAGGGGGATTGTTATAAATCCATTGAATGAGTGGATAGTCCATAAAGTTAGTCCATGAACAACTATCCATATTCACTAGGTTTCATGAACCTTTTTGGATAAGAATGTATCTATTTATTATGATACTTAATATGGTGACTTTTGGAGTGATTTCTCAACCTATAAATAGGGTTGTTTATTCACTATTGTGTGATATACATATGAGACTTACATACACTTGAATAAGAAGAGAAGTCCTCTTCTTCTATCTACTTCTCTTGCTTTTTTCTCTTTATGATTATAGTCTTATGAGCTTGATTTCATAACAACTATATTTATTTATAAGACTATAATTTTTAATATCAATATGATTATTAATTATTAATTTAGAAATTAGAAAAATAAAAAGTTGTTAATGTAATGAAAATAAATATCATTAAAACTTATATTAAAGAAATGACTTTTTAGTTTCTTAACATTTTATTTAATATAATAAATAGAATTAAAGAATTGAGTTTTAAATGAAGAAAAAAAATCCAAAAAAGAAAATTAAAAAAGAAAAAATCAATTATTAATTAATAATCAGTTATACTTTTCCAAAAATAAGAAATTTAATAGCTACCGTTTTTGCTTACACAATAAAAATATATTTCTTAAATATTTCTCTTCCTTATATTTCTCTTATTATCTTTTATTTTTGTAGTTTATATATATATATATATTTATTTATTTATTTATTTTCACAAAAAAAAAACTAAAATTCTGCCACTCAAAAAAAGATGAAGTTTAAAATTACAAAAAAGTAAAATTTTTTAAAAATAATTGTGATAGAGATTTATCAGAATTTAAAAAGTATTTTATTTTTTAATAAATGAAAGAAATTTAGGAGAATGAAAGAAACGTTTTAGAAAAATTAACTAATAGTATTTTATTAATGATGAAAAATAACATATTTTAATTTTTTCAACATTTTACAACAAATTAAATGAAATTAATTGAGAGAAAATTAATGGGGAGAACATATTTATGGTAATAAAAAGGATACATAAATAAAACATATATATTTATTAAAAATTATAGAAATAGAAGGTAAAAGGTTAAATTATGGTAATAAGATCAGAGCTAAATACATTTCTTTTTAGAAAATTATAAAAGTAGAAGGTAGAAAAAAGAATTTAAATAAAAATAATAAATTGTAGCAATAATAAAGAAATATGAAAATTAATAAATTGTAATAATGACGAGAAATTTTATATTTTTTGGGAAAATGCACAAGTACCCCCTCAACCTATGTCAGAAATTCCAGAGACACAATTATACTATACTAAGGTCCTATTACCCCCTGAACTTATTTTATAAGTAATTTTCTACCCCTTTTCGGCCTACGTGACACTAGCTTGAAAAAAAAGTCAACCAGCGTTGGGCCCACAAGATAGTGCCACGTAGGCCAAAAAGGGATGGAAAATTATTAATAAAATAAGTTCACGGGATAATAGAACCTTAGTATATTATAAGTGTGTCTGTGAGATTTCGGGTATAGGTTGAGCGTGTACTTGTGCATTATCCCATAATTTTTTTCCGATTTCATAGATTAGAGAAAATGAAAAATTAAAATATGTAACAAAATAATGACTGCAAATTAAACTTAAATTTTAGTTATATTACATGAAATCTTTTTTTTTTAAAAAAAAAACAAATGTTTCATTAGGGTTTATTAATCAACAAAATTAAAAAATAGTACAACTATCAATTTCAAAAATGGATCGATTTCCAATAATCAAACAGGAAAATAAACTATAGCACTAACTAAAATTTAAAAAAAAAGAAAAGTAAATAAACAAATGCAGAAGAATGGCAAGAGCTTCAGAGGTTTGCAAACTCCATATCCAGTCGTCTTCTTCGATCAACCGCGCAGAAATTCATGGCTATCTCGACACCATCATATTCGTCCGACTTTCATCTTTTACAAACAATCTCATGTCCAACATATAGCAATCTAATGGTATGTGTTTACATAGTATTCAAAAGTTAATGTTAAATTTTTTTTCGAATTCTCTAATTAAATGTAAAGAATAAATTTTCTTAAAATTTTATAATTAAAAAAAATGTTTTTAAGGTAAGAACTGGAGTTTTTATGTATGATTTAATGAGGGAGTGATTAAATACTATGCTTTAATATTCTGTAAATATATTAAATTGTTATAAACAATTTGTATTATAGTGAATGTCTAATTGTGTGGAGTCCTTGTAAGATATGGTTAGGAATTCTTCTTGGGGACCAAGTAAGGTTTTCCCTATAAATAAAGAGTTTTCCTGCATTGTAAATAAGATTTGTGAAAGATCTATGAAACCTTGAATATACTTGAAGATGAATAATAAGCCTTCTCTCTTCTACCTACTTTCTTCTTTTTCTAAATTTATATAGTTTCATAACATAAATAATATTTTATGTTTTAAAATGAAAAAAAGCTAAAAAAAACCTCAAATAAGTAAATAAAAAACATAGCCCTTAGAGACATGTCACATCAGCGATTATAGATTCAGATTTATATATATGTAGATTATTATTCTTTCGTTCCCTCTCGTGTCTGGTATTGAATAATTGCAGTAACATAGTCAAATGCCAATGTTATATAATAATGTTAAATTTTGTATATAAAATACAGTTATAATTTGTTATGTCATGGAAGATATGAAATGTTTATTTATTCAATTTTATATACATTAGTTGTAAGCTGCTTATTGGATGGATTGAGCTAGCGGATTTATGCTTAACAACATGATTCATCACGTATCAATTTTTAAATATACTAATTTACTAGACAATCAATAATCTATCAGTTAGTTCAATATTGAATTAGTTATTAACATATGGCCATCGAGTTGTATTGGGTTTTAAAAGGTGTGAATGAAAAATGAAGAGTTCGACTTTTATAAGGAGTTGTGACTTTTATGAAAGGTTGCGACTTTTATGAAAAGTTACGACTTTATGAAAAGTTGCGACTTTTATGAAATGTTCTGGTCTTTTCTAAAGACTGTGACTTTTTCGGTAAGGCACAATAAGAATTTTTTCACACTATCCTTTGTTTTCTATAAATTGAGGGATTTCATCCCATTCTAAGGAAGAATTTCTTGACTTCTTCTACTGCAACTATATAAAGTATTCAAAGTGTACTTTATTTCCGTTGAGTGGCTCGTTGAAACAGCGTTTTGGGTATCAATACACTCGTGACTGAAATCATTTCATCCTAGGAGGACATATTCCAAATCAAACCTCGGATACTAGAGAAGAATAATTTCCTTAAGGGGACACTGTGCATTCATTGGGCTTGATCTTCTTTCTGTTTTTCCAGATTCTAGTATATTTTACGGATTTTAGATTTGTGAATTAATTTCTGTTCTTCTATTCTTCACTGGTTCATTAAATTTTGGTAACTTCGTATATCTACAAAGTTTGTTGGAATCAGTAAAATTCTTTAAACACAGATTGACAACAATTCTTCTTTAAGAAAAATATTTTATATATTTTTTTCTAATATGTTACTGATTCTAGTTTATCTACTAGTTTTAATTTTCTAGTTGTGAAAATGTTCTTAAACTTTGTTGTGCCTTATCAAGTTCTTCAAAATTTTGTTCTAAGTATCTTAGGAATACAAGATGAACAACAAACTGTTGATAAGCCAAAGCAAGACTTCTCCGTGGGAACCCTCCGGTTAAGGAGGTCTGTCTAGTCAAATAGGCTTCTAATAAGAAATTTGCTCATTCATTACTTGTGAGTCACAGGCCAAAATTCCAACAGAACCTGGAGCATGAACGAATCTTCCAGAAAGGAGTTTGATGGGTTGGAAGGACCCGGAAGAGGAAGTGGCTCCTCTAATCCTAGAGCATCACCCTCCGCTTCTCGATGACGACACCCGTGGAGCGGAGCTCGCGAGTAGGTTAAGAACCCTTTTATGGGGAAAAAATTATAGGGAAGAAATCATAGACGGTATTTGCTCAATCATCTCATTCTCTTTTTCTTCATTTTCACTAACCAATATATTGATCTTCAATCAAACAAAATAATTTTTTTTAGCTCTACTTAAGCTGATAATTATGTAGTTGGAAATCACAGTGAGAAATATATGAAAATCTAAATTTTGAGGACGCATGCACATAACATTTATTTAACAAATATACTTACAATACTAACTACGTACGATAGTTTTTAATAGGCACGGTTTATCCAATAAGAAAACTAGCGAATTAATTTGTACACTCATTATCAATCCGATAATTCAATACCTACCATTTAGGTTCTGAACAAAATTTCAAAAGTTAAGCTAAAAAGCAACGTTTATATATTATCCCTTTAAATGATGATAATGCTAAGCTACAAAAGGATGATGATGATTGCAGAATGTATCATGAAAACAGTAATTTCTTATTTGAAACAAGGTGGAGTTATCTTAACTCTTAAGCAAGAAGGTAAAGATTAATTAACTAAGATAAAATGGTAAAGCTAGTTATCTTATTTATATTTATATCTATACATTTAAATTACACTATTAAAATAGTGCAGGGATAAAAAGTCCTCCGAAATTTAATATCGTTACAACAATTTCGATCAAAATTTATGTATTTCAGACCTTTTCTCTTCTTAAAGTCTAACTACTATATCATAGAGAATTTAAGCTATATTTCATCTAAAAATAAAGGGTACCAATTTCAAATTGAATTGTAACATTTTACTTGACTAAATGTTTTTTAATAGATGTTTGTTCCTCAAGTTGTAATGGCTTTTAATATATATTATGGTATAATCTTGAAAGTGATAGTTGCAACAGAGAAGGGCACTAGGGTCATGAATCATGATGTGCTACTTCTTAGGAATTTAGTAACTTTCACATAGATATTATATTTATATTGATAAAATCTCTTATATATATATAAGAAATATTAGTTAAGAGTTCAGTAACAAATTAATTTTCGATTCAAGAGTGGAAATGAAACTTGCTTAAGCTTGAAGGTTCGATTCCTCTTGAGCATTTAATAATATGGTTTTAAATTTAATTTTGAAATAACTTAAAATTCATATCTTAAATTCGCCCGAGCAAATAATTATCACATAAAGTTAACACTGAAGTTATATCAAATTTTCAAAAAGACACCTTAATTTTACAACCGTCTTATCACCCCACTAAATAACTTTGAATAGATATAATTACATCATTTTTCGCGCACCTGACATAGTGATTGGTGTGCACTCACTCAAAGAGAGTGAGCAACCTATAATAAATAATATAATTTTATTTTTTATAAGTACTTTATTATAAAATATATTTTCTTATTTTTCATGTTATTTTAACTTGTTTTCCTTTTTATTTTTCTTTCTCTATCTTCTTTCTTCTTCAAAAATCCATTCTCATCTCCATCCATTAAAGCTTCTTACTTTCAATGTCATCATTCTTATCATAACTTCATCTTCCTTTTTTATTACTATTAATTTTACTCTCTTTAATTTTAAAATTTTATCTAAATATTTTCTTAAATTTCGAACAATTTGATAAATCGATTAGATTTCAAGATGATTAGTAAGTATCATATAGTGTTTTTATATTCGATTTCAATTAAGTTCTTTCAATTTTTGGGAACTAATTGATTCTTTTAAAATTATCATTTCTAATTTTGAATTTATATGAAAATGAGTAGTTTATGATACCTTCTAAATTTTCTAAGAAAAATAATTAATTTTGCTATTTTATAATTCAATAAAATCTAAAAAAATAATATGATTTTTATAAAAAATTGACCAGAAAAAGAAAAAGAAAACAAAAAACTGGGAGCAGGGCTCAATTTGACATGGGGTGTAGGAGGTGAAGAAAAAAAAGATAATTGAGGAATGAATCACTTGAAAGTGGGATGTGGAAGATGAATGTGAAATTTAAGATAAATTAAAATTAAAAGTCAAAAAGTAAGAGAGAGAAATAAAGTTAAAAAAAAGTTAAAGGAAAAACTTAAAATTAAAAAAATACATTTTAAATTAAACTAGCATGTGTCATATAATGATTGGTGTGTAAACACATTTTCTTCTTAAAACTTGAGGCTGATCAAAAAATGGTACAATAATATATATTCAAAATTGTTTAATGGGAGTAATAGAACAGTTACAAAATTAAAATTTCTTTTTACAAATTTGAGACAACATCAATGATCACTTTATGTCTTTTCTCGACGAAACTATTGAACTTTGAAAAAGATGCGCATGGCATGGCTAGGATTCCCTTTCACATGCTATGATGATTTGTTTATTGTTAATTTAGTTTAATTTATGCTAATTAATTACTGTCATGTTTATCCCGACAACTTATGGCCCTGTTTCCCATCTTCAAACTTGGGATTTTAAATCCTAATTAACACCTAATAAAGATTGGATCAAAACACCTAGATAATCAAAATTATCCCACTAATTGTGTTTTGTTTAATGTCAAAGGTATCTTTTATCACGTGGCACAGTCATAACTACGTCCTTTAACATTTTTAATTTTTTTTTTTAAAATTGAAAGAAAGTTTTATCCTTTAGGGGTTCTTTATTTAATTATATGGATTAACTAAACCTTAATTAACTTTAGACAGCTTTATATATTATCTAATTTAGTCCATCTCTGTGGACAGCTATTGATCCAATAAAACACACATCACACATGACATTCCACTAATCATAGTATTTCCAAGACCAAGGGATGGTATACCACAATTACTAGGATGCTAGATCTTTTTTATCTGCTTTTTTGTATGAAAAGACCAGATGTATTTTTAGATTAAATTATTAATTGAAAGTGTTTTTAAATGATTTTTACAGTCTTCTTTAACCCTAGAATAATATGTGCATCAGGTAAATCTTTAGGGGTCGTTTGGTACAAAGATTAGTAATGCAGAGATTAGTAATGTAGGGAAATGCAGAAATTGGTAATGTAGGGATTAGTAATGCAGGGATTATTTTTATCAAGTATTTGGTTTTGTTCCTTACCTAATTTTTTGTGTGGTTTAAAAGTTTTTTTTAAAAAAATCTTTCCAATTATACTTTAGAGTTATTATGAGATTTTTTATTTTTAATGTAATTGAGTCGATGTAGATAATTAACGAAGAATATTATTTTTTATAACATTTTTAACTAGCTAGGAGAATAAAAATTTTATTGTCATATTCACTATTTTCTCACTTAAATTATTTGAGAATAAATAATTGTCATCATAATAAATTTGAATTAATATCTCAAAAGGTCACACAACTACAATGATTTATAAAGAAAATTTATTGAACTTTGTTTTGTATCAATAAATTTTAAAAAAATTCTTTATCATAAAATAAAATGAAAATAAAAATAAATGTAGCAAAATAAATTAAACTATTTTTATACTCGAGATGTGTGTGTGTGTGTGTGTGTGTATATATATATATATATATATATATATACACAAGTAGTCTGAAACAAGAGTGTGTGTGTGAGTGTGTGTGTGTGTGTGTGTGTGTATATATATATATATATATATATATA
>NC_028639.1:5854997-5884371 GCF_001406875.1 Solanum pennellii
ACACACACACACTCACACACACACTCTTGTTTCAGACTACTTGTATAATGTTTAATGGACTTTCTTTAAGAGACTGTATTTTACTTATGAATTGTTCTTAAATTCATACATCAACATTAGCATATTAGTCGGATTATAATATTTTATATTAATAATAAATAGATTAAATAACTCATATTTAGAATCAAAAAATTATATTTAAATAATAAAATTTGTAAGCTAATTTTTTTAAATAAATTTATTAGTATAAATATAAAATATAAAATATAAAATATAAAAATATAAACAAAATGATTAAAAGGATTTGAGGGATTTTTGTCTTTACCTAGATTAGTCCCATGGTATTAGAGCTAATACCACCAAATGGAAGGTATTAGTTATCCTTAGATTGATAATACATAGACCCAAAATTCCTATCAAACATAGTATTAAATAATACAACACATAATACTTGGACTATTTCTCCTAATACTTCCTACCAAAAGACCCCTTACTGTATAATAATCTGCAAACATACGTAAACTGCATTCGACAAGCTCGACTCATAAGATATTGATGGTATCGATCCCTGGATGGTGTTGAAGGAAATGCCAAAACAATATATTCTAACAAACAAACTAGTTAATTAGCTAAAACCTAAAGCTATTAAGTAATTAGCTTTCTAGCTATATATCCAATTAATCTAGACAAGTTTCATGGCCTTAAATTTTCAATCCCTTTACCGTTTCCCAAATTTAACTAAATTATATATATAGAATATTTCAACCAATTGACTATGAAATCTGACCAATACGTTGGGATAAAATCTGTGTACATTCTATTACTCATCTCAAAATTTTACTTGTGAAATTACATTAAATATATTATTGTTGGATCTGAAAGATACATGTGAGCATCAAGAGAGAAAGGAGGAGTAGCTAGCTCTATAAATGAAGTCCCAACAACTAACATTTTCTTCAAAGTATTCCTTTCTTCACTCTCTAGTTATATATTCACTTTAATTTCATTTTCTACATTAGTAAGCAAAACCAATATATAACAAGAGAGAATAGGAAAAGGGATTAAATATGAAAGGCAACAAGGTTGATGATCAAATGGAACTCATCTCTCACTTCTACCCTCAAATTTACTCCCAACTAGCACAACAACAAGGTTAGAATTACAACTTCAACTTTAATTTCTTAGTGTAGAATTAGTTGTAGTTTTTTTTAAAGGAAAAGGATCAAATTTACCTTTGTACTCTTCAAACAAAGTTATGTTCACTATTCTTTATACTTCCAATAGTCCAACTTTGATCAGCACATATTTACTCTTGAACTGTTTTAATTCTCCTATAGACAATTAAACATTACTTTTATCTCTTTAGAAGAGACGGTGAAACCGCGAAGGAGAAGGAAGAAGAACAAAGTTGAAGGGAGAGACAATACTAGTGAAGTTGTGATGAGGAAGAGGAATTTGCTAAGTGAAGAACAAGTTAATCTTCTTGAACGAAGTTTCGGGGACCAACACAAGCTAGAGACGGAGAGGAAGGCCAAGCTTGCTTCTGAGCTTGGCCTTGATCCACATCAAGTCGCGGTGTGGTTCCAAAACAGGAGGGCTAGATGGAAGAACAAGAAACTCGAGGAGGAATACTCTAAGTTAAAAACTCAACATGAGGATATCATCATTGAGAAATATCGTCTTGAAACTGAGGTACATATGTGGCCCTTGATGTGTCACTACTATTATAATTATTGGTAATCGAGTAAAATTAAAAAGTTCATTAATATTTTGATGTCTTAATGATTATTAGTATGACTTAGAGTGAGTTGTATCATATATGTATGCCTTTTCTCTATATATAAATTTTCATTTAAAAAATTTAAAAATTCTAAATATTCAGATTCATCGAAGATTTATTAGTTTGACCCTTATACTCAAAGTGTGCATTTTCTTTTCAGGTGTTGAAGATGAAAGATCAATTGTGTGAAGCAAAAAAGAAGATAGAAAGGCTATTATTGGAACGTAAAATTGATATTTCAAGTAATAATAGCCCAACTTCATCATTAATATTCTCAATGGAACAATCACATTTTAGTCTTGGGGAGTTTGGAATGGAAGGGCAATTAATGGATAATAATATGTTGTTTATTGCTGATTATCAGAGCACTTATATGACTCTTTGGGATGATTAGAATGGGTTTAAGTTTATAATTTTATGATGTATTATATTATCATCATCCATGTATAAGTTTTAAATGTAAGAAATATGTACATTCTTTCTTTTGCAACTTGTTTGTGGTAATTAACTACTCCCTTTATTTTATTTTATTTAACCTATATTAACTGGACACTCTTTTAAAAACAAAATTAACCTCATTAAAAATTCGATCTCTAGTATTTTGTATAGTTATTTAATAAGATAGTAGAAAAGAAAATAATAAATAACTTTTGATTTGCTAAAATGAATAAAATACTTCCTTTGATTCATATTATTTGACCTATGTTAACGTGACACACTTTACTAAAACTTTAACTAGAGATGTATTTCAATAAACTAACGTTATTCACGGTGTTTTGAAACTCCAAAATTGACAAATAAAATAAAATATTTGTTTTTATACTAAAACTAATTAGTAAAATTAAACGAGTAAAAGACATTTTTTTCTTTTGGATTAGGAGATCATTTGATTCATAGTACTTCCTCTGTTCATTTTTATTTGTCATGTTACACTTTTCGAAAGTCAATTTGACTAATTTTAATAGTTGAATTAGATTACATTAATTCAATATTTTAAACAAAAAAATTAGATATTAAAAACCTATACGAAAAGTACTATACATTGCAATTTTTTGCATATCTATAAAATGACATATTGTAAAGTTTTAGTCAAAGTGTTTATAGTTTGACTCTAAAAATGAAAAGTATGATAATTAATAGTGAACGGAGGAGTATACATTATGAAATTATTTAATTTCGTGGTTTGTTGGATTTTGTAAGTCTACTACATTACATACACTCCCCATAGATGGCTCAAATTAAGGTGACAATTATGGACGGTTCAATTCAAAGGTTTTAAAAAACTAAAAGAAGAGAATTTGTAAAATTAGACCACTTATTTTAAAATATATATTGAGAAAGATAAAATGCACCACTTATTTTCAAAAGGGATAATACATATAGGTCAAAATAATATTTTGTATATACTTAAGTGGATTCCAAATGTGAGGTTTAAATATCAAGGACGGATTTAAGGTATGTTACATGTTTGATTCTCTAGTTATATTAAAAAATCTATTAAATACATATGATTTCTTTTACCCTTCTTTGGAGTTTCCACATCTTTTGCTTCTTTGATAACTTGAAGTCGCAATTTCTGAGTTGAAAGTGAAGGGTGCTTATCATCCAAGCAACTCCCTCTCGTCAAATACATACGGATTATTTGTTGGGAGTCCATGAAAAATTTATTTCTTGGTCTAAAGGTGGAAATGGAACTTGCTTAAGCTTGAACGTTCGTTCCTCTTGGACACTTTTAATAAAATTCTTCAATATTCTAAATCGTGAAAAATTTATAAACTTAAATCAGAATTCATCTCGATAAGTAACATCTAGATTGGAAAATTGAACTTTGAAAAATATGCGCATGGCGTGGCTAGGATTCATGCTTCGATAATTTGTTTATTGTTAATTTATGCTAATTAATTGGTGTCATGTTTATCCCGACAACTTAAGGCCTTGTTTCCCATCTTAAAACTTGAGATTTTAAATCCTAATTAACACTTAATAAAGATTGGATCAAAACACCTACTTACTTCATGGCTAATCAGAATTATCCCACTAATTGTATTTTAATGTTTTTATCATTACTATACTAATGTCAAAGGTATCTTTTATCACATGGCACAGTCATAAACATAAAGTGTACCCTAACTACTTTCCATTATTTTAAGAAAGTTTTATCTTTTAGTGATTCTTAATTATTTGATTATATGAATTAATTAACTACACTTGTTCAATCATTTCTTCCAAGTGCCCTTCTTTGTGGACAACTATTGCTCCACTAAAACACACCTGACATCCCACTGATCCTAGTATTTCCAAGACCAGGGGATGCTACTACACAATATTAGGATACTATAAATCTTTTTTAATATATAAATAAGCTAGTTACTTGATAAATGTAGTGTTATCTAGTGGTGAATCTTTTTATCATAATTGTGGCCTTAATTTGAACCATATTAATCTACAAGGAGTGTAATGTAGTAATCCAATACTAGGAGTAAAAATATTCATTAAACAAAACAAATAGGGTATGTAAAACCCTCCCCCTCCCACACACACTCGAAATAAATAAAAATTTTACTTGATTTTTAAGTTAAAAATATCCTTTACTCCAGTCGTTTCGGAGGATAAAGGTGTTCTAGCTTATATTAGGGGTGATAAAAGGATATATACGATGGAGTCAAAACTCCGGGGAGAATAAGGGAGTAGACTCAGAACATTGTTGAGATGGGGTTGTACCAGGGATTAGTTCTTAGTTCATGTTTGCCTTAATGATGAATGAATTGATGCGGTACATTCATGACGATATGCCTCTTTGTATATTATTTGTGGAGACATAGTATCGATTAGTGAGCCATGCAATGGAGTTTATGTTAGGCTGGAAGTGTGGAGACAAACTCTGGAGTCTAAGCGGTTGAGATTGAGCTAGCATGCAAGATCAAAATAGAGTATTTGGAGTAAATTTAGTTATGTCATGCATGAGATAGACATAGAATTGAGGCTTGACACACAACTTATCTCAAGAAAGATAATTTCAAACAGGGATGTGGAGACATCAATTGTGATATTACACATCATATTGGTTCGACATGAACGAAGTGGAGACTCACCTGGAGTCTTATGTGGTAAAACGGTACCACATGAACTTTAAGACAAGTTTTATAGAGTGGTGGTTAGATCGACGTTGTTATACGAGGTCAAATGATGGTCAGTTAAGAACTCTCACATTCAAAAGATATATCTTGCAGAATTTATGATGATGAGATGAATGTGTAGACATATTAGGAGAGATAAGATCAGATATGAGGTTATTCTGAATAAGGTAGAGAGCAGCCTTTGTGGCGAACAAGATTAGAGAAATGAGATTCTGATGGATTGGACATGTGAAGCCGAGATGCGCAGATACCCTAATGAAGGAGGTGCGAGAGGTTACGTTGCATGTAGTAGGCACAAAAAGAGGTAAAGGTAGGATGAAAAAGCATTGAGACTAGAGATAATTAGACAAGAAATAATGAACCTTCGTATTAACGAGGACCCGACCTTAAATAGGAGGGTGTGGAGGTAGCATATTATGGTAGGTAGCAGAGTGTTGCCTTGATTTCGAGAGTTCAAGCTTGTTAGTGTTTGTCAAGTATAGCTAGCCCTATTCTTGTTCACTTTCGAGAATGTTGCCTTGCTTTCAAGAGGTTGGATGCGTTTTGCGTACCTCTCCATACCCCACTTATGGAATTTCACTGAGTATGTTGTTAATCCATGCATCTTACTCATTTTACTAACTAGCCTCACTATCAGATATAAATATTTCATTTTACTTGTTCATTTTAATATATCAACAAAAATCTTAGTACTTTTTTCTCATACCATTCTTTGTATTAAATAACTTCATAAAATATTAGAAATAGTCAAGTTTAGAGTTTCAAAACATTAATTAAGTTATTTTAGTAAAATACACATCGAGTAAAAGCTTTAATAAGGGATATGTCAAGTTAACATGAACTAAATATATGAAATGTAGAAAGTACTCATTCATTTTAGCAAATCAAGAGAAATTTGTTATTTTGTTTCAATATTACCCTTATTGTTAAATAAGTACTAGTGGTCAAATTTAAATTATCATGGCATAACTAATTAGATTAATATAAATAAAATAAACTACTTAAATATTTTTTAAAAGAAGTGTCAAGTAAACATACCAAATAAAATGAAAGAGAGTAGTTAACCACAAATCATGTTACAAAAGAAAGAAATTACACATTTCTACATTTATAATTTTATACATATGGATAATCAATATTATACATTTGGATTATAAATTTAAACCCATTCTAATCATCCCAAAGAGTTATATTAAATAACATATTATCATCCATTAATTGCCCCTCCATTCTAAACTCTCCAAGATCAAAATGTGGCTGCTCCATTGAGAATATTGATGAAGTTGGGCTATTATTGCTTGAAATATCACTTTTATGTTCCAATAATAGCCTTTCTATCTCCTTCTGTGCTTCACACAATTGCTCTTTTATCTTCAACACCTACAAGGAAAATATAACTTTTAAGTATCAGGGTCAAACTAATAAATCTGAACGCATAGATCTTCGATCTTTTTTAAACTAAAAGTTACATATAAATATATATAAACTATGTATGACGATATTATTATAAGTCATACTAATAATTAACAAATTAAATGAAAAAACTTCTTTTTTTGACTTTATGGATAATTATAATAGCAATGTCACATCAAATAGAACAGAAGAACCACATATATTGTACCTCACTTTCAAGTCGATATTTCTCAATGATGGTAAGCTCATGTTGAGTCTTTAACTTGGAGTATTCCTCCTCAAGTTTCTTGTTCTTCCATCTAGCCCTCTTGTTTTGGAACCACACCGCGACTTGGTGAGGATCAAGGCCAAGCTCAGAAGCAAGCTTGGCCTTCCTCTCCATCTCTAGCTTGTGCTCGTCCCCAAAACTTCGTTCAAGAAGATTAACTTGTTCTTCACTAAGCAACTTTCTCTTCTTCATCACAACCTCACTAGTGTTGTTTCTCCCTTCAACTTCGTTCTTCTTCCTTCTCCTTCGCGGTTTCACCGTCTCTCCTAAAGAGACGAAGGTATAAACATCATGTTTACAACATTAATAATCAAAGAAATTATGATCCTTTTCCATAATTTGTTTTTGCAATACATACTCAAAGAAATTAAAGTTAAAGTTGTTGTTCTAACCTTGTTGTTGTGCTAATTGGGCGTAAATATGAGGGTAGAAGTGAGAAATGAGTTCCATTTGATCATCAACCTTGCTGCTTGTCATAATCCCTTTCCTTCTCTCTTGTTATTGCTTTTGCTTATTGATGTAGAAAATGAAATTAAAGTGGATATATAGCTAGAAAGTGTAGAAAGGAATACTTTTAAAAAATTATGGTATTTGGTAAGACTTTATTTTATAGAGCTAGCTAGTTGTATGGGATGCACCTTCTTTCTCTCTTGATGTTCACATGTCCTGTTCAGAACGATAATAGCATATCTAATGTAATTTCACATACATAGAATTTGAAGGTGACATTGGAATATTGTATACAAAGATTTTACCTCTATCTTTGTGCGAATTCCATCCGTCAATTGTTTGGAATATTCTCTCTATATATATACTAGCTTGAGAGTTGAGTCAATTAGGTGAATAAACTTTTTATTTAATTTGAGAAATGAAAAAGGGATTGAAAATTTAAGGACACGTAGCTTTGTTGTCTTTAGTTGGTGAAACTTGTCTAGGTTAATTGGATATATAGATAGCTAGAAAGCTATTTATCTATAGCTTTAGGCTTTAGCTTAACTAGTTTGTTTGTTCGTATTGTTTTGGCATTTCTTTCATCACCATCTGGACCCTCTTGTTTGAATGGATTTGGGACCTCTTCACCCTGTCGTTACATTTTATATGATAATATTTGATTAAATGTAAAATTAATAATAATAAAAAAATTGATATAAAAGATAGATAATTTGCTTGATAATTTGGAAAATGGAAATAGCCTATATTAAGTCAAATAACATGGTGGTAGAAACAAATTTAGTAATAACAATTTTTTTTAATTATTATTATTATTATTATTATTATTACAATGATACTAATGTGATATTAACTTAAATAAAGAAGTGGGGATATATATATATAGCCGCGGTCTCCAACTTATTTGAGTCTCAGGCATCGTTATTATTATATAGCGTATGCAAGTGAAATCCTTTTTCTTAAGAATAATTTAATGGAAAAGATTGAACTTTAAAAATAGATGCGCATGGTGTGGTAGGAATCCCTTTAAAATGCTTTTAATTACTTGTTAATTATAAATTTGGCTCCATGCTTAAGTACTAATTGGTGTCATGTTTATCCCGACAAGTTAAGCTCATGTTTCCCATCTTCAAACTTGGGATTTTGAATGCTAATAAAGATTGGATCAAAACACCTACTTCATGGCTAATCAAAATCATATCCATCAATGTGTTCGGAAAGTCACAGATATATATCGTTCGATGAACCAGTTTATTAGTATGATTGAAATATAAATATATATCTACAGTTTACTGATTACGATTCGTAGCTACATATTAGAGAGAGGAGAGATGTGTGCGAGATTGGGAGAGGGATGAGAGAGGGCAGAGAGTGGAGAGAGGTGAATTGTACACGTATATTTATCAAATGATTGTATATATGTAATTGGTATACATATGTATTTGGAGGTTTGGCGAATGAGATTGGGAGAGGGAGGAGAGAGGTGAGTGAGAGAGAGGAGAGAGACGAACTGTACATGTATATATGTCAAATAATTGTATATATGTAATTGGTATATGTATGTATTTGTAGGTTTGGCGAGTGAGATTGGGAGACGTAGGAGAGAGGCAAGCAAGAGAGCGCAAAGAGAGGAGAGAGGCGAACTATGTAACTGGCATACATGTGTATTTGAATATCTCGCGAGCGAGATCGGGAAAGGGAGGAGAGAGGCGAGAGAGAGAGAGAGAAGAGAGAAGAGAGGCGAGCAAGATCGGGAAGGGAGGAGAGAGGCAAGGGAGAGAGGGTAGAGAGCGGAAAGAGAATAATTGTATTTGTATATCTATCATATAATTGTATATATACATATGTATAATTTGTATTTATATATGTATAAGCGACTTAATTACAGTTAAAAGTAACCAATCCCAAAATAGATGACCAAATAATTCAAACCTGTAATTATTTCTATTATTTATATTATGTTTTGTTTAACATTTACTTGAATCAAAGGTATCTTTTATCACGTGGTACAGTCATAATATTAACCGGCCACCTCGTAATTACTAATTTTCCTTCTTTTATGCTTAAGTGGTCCTCATTTAATAATTTAATTATATATAGATCTTAGCTAATTTGTAGATAGCTTTATTATTAATAATAATAATAATATAAATTATCTAATTTGATCCCTACATTTGCTAATTTAATCATTTGTACAAAACGCCAAACTCAGTGGACAGCTGTTATGCCACTAAAATACACATGATCATAGTATTTCCAAGACCAAGGGATACCAAACAAATTTTGCAAACTACTAAGGGGACATTTGCACATATTTTTTTTTTAATTTTTAAAAAAAAAAGTATTATCCGGAAAAAAAGAATTTAAAAATGATATTTCAAAATTTGAGTAATGTTTAAACATGAATAAAATTTGAATCTTTTTTTAGTAACCAAACATGAATATGGAATAAACATAATACATAAACATAAATCTTAACTTGGTTTGATAATTCTGACTTTTAACTTTAGGTTTGCACAAGTAGACACTTAAACTTGTATAAAATTAAACAAATAGACACATTCATCTTACATGACACCCTACATGACAATTTTATGTCCTACGTGTATTATGTCATATAGGATACATTTGTCAACTTGTTAAATTTTATACAAGTTTTACGCTTACTTGTGCACACTCAAAGTTGAACGACATAGTTATCCGCTGAAAACCAAATCGAAGATCATGTTTATGTATTATGTTTTTCGATACAATGAATGTAGTAGTAGTTGTAGCAACACGAACTTTTAGATGAGTCAGTAATTCAACATTTTATTTCATGAACCAAACGATGTCTTTATCATCTATTCCCTCAGTTTCAAATTATATGTTATGATTGTCTCAAAATATTTTTCATTAGAGGCTCAAAGATAAAAAATAATTATTTTTCCCAATTTATACTTAATAATAATTGTTCTATAAAACTACAAAAATCTTAATAGATCTCTAAAATATTTAAAGAAAATAGATTCATATCTTAAAGACATTGATGAGGGCAAAGTAGTCAAAATTCCCTCCTAATTACTGTCATATTGAGAAAGGTGTAAAAGAAAAAATACGATAAATAATTTGATACCGAGGAAGTTCTACATAGGAATAACTTTATCCATTTGGAAAAAAAAAGTGAATGTATCAAAAAAACTCTGCTCACCAAAAAAGATGTATATACATTAAGTGATGATTCATTATGTACAATTAAAACTTAAACAAGGATAATCAAAATATCATACATATAGGATAATAATAAACTTATATCCATTCTAGCTCATTATCCCAAAGAGTCACATAATTGCTTTGATAATCAGCAACAAAGAACATATTATCATCCATTAATTGCTCTTCCATTCCAAACTCCCCAAGATTAAAATGTGATTGTTCCATTGAGAATATTGATGAAGTTGGGCTATTATTGCTTGAAATATCACTTTTATGTTCCAATAATAGCCTTTCTATCTTTTTTTTCGCTTCGCACAATTGCTCTTTCATCTTCAACACCTACAAGGAAAACGTATATTTAAGTAAGAAGGTCAAACTAATATATCTTCAATAAATCTGAAATTATATAGTCTTCAAAAATTTTAAACTAAAATTTATATAAATATATAAAGAAGTCATACTAATAATTAACAAATTAAAATAAAAGAACTTATTTTTACTCAATTGATAATTATAATAATAGTGTCACATCAAGTGACACAGAAGGACCACATATATATGTACCTCAGTTTCAAGACGATATTTCTCAATGATGGTATCCTCATGTTGAGTTTTTAACTTGGAGTATTCCTCCTCAAGTTTCTTGTTCTTCCATCTAGCTCTCCTGTTTTGGAACCACACCGCGACTTGATGTGGATCAAGGCCAAGCTCAGAAGCAAGCTTGGCCTTCCTCTCCATCTCTAGCTTGTGTTGGTCCCCGAAACTTCGTTCAAGAAGATTAACTTGTTCTTCACTTAGCAACTTCCTCTTCCTCATCACAACTTCACTAGTGTTGTCTCTCCCTTCAACTTTGTTCTTCCTCCTTCTCCTTCGCGGTTTCACCGTCTCTTCTAAAGAGATAAAAGTAATGTTTAATTAGTAAAGGTGTGTCTATAGGAGAATTAAAGCAGTTCAAGAATAAATATGTGCTGATCAAAGTTGGACTATTGAAAGTATAAAGAATAGTGAATATAACTTTGTTTGAAGAGTACAAAGGTAAATTTGATCCTTTTCCTTTAAAAAAAACTATAACTAATTCTACACTAAGAAATTAAAGTTGAAGTTGTAATTCTAACCTTGTTGTTGTGCTAGTTGGGAGTAAATTTGAGGATAGAAGTAAGAGATGAGTTCCATTTGATCATCAACCTTGTTGCCTTTCATATTTAATCCCTTTTCCATCTCTCTTGATGTAATGAAATTGAAGATTTTGAAGAAAATGGTACTTAGAGGGACTTTATTTATATAGAGCTAGTTGTACCATTATTCTCTTTTTAGTTTATTATGATAAATTCACTAGACTTTGTTACATTAAGTCATCTAATTTTCAAGTATATCATAGTAAAAAAAAAAACATTTTTCTATTTTTTATCACCAAAAGTTATTATGTTGTAAACATGTGATTCAGATCTAATCGAATAATAATATGAATAATAAATAACAAGTGGGAAGTTTAAAAAAAATCACTTATAAAAGTCATCCAATTTATAAGTTGATGACACAATTAAAGTCATTCAATTATGACAAAGTTAACAAAGAAAATAAATTTTACTTTGAATATTTGTATAATAAAAAGTGAATTTTTGATTTCGTACGATAAATTTAAAATTGAATGACTTTACATAGTAAAAATAAATTTCCTTTTTGTTGATAAACTCAAAACTAAATAAGGACTAATAAAATTAGTCATGGGTAAAAAAAGGTTTTTGTTCAATTTGGGAAATGGAAAATGGATTGAAAATTTAAGGACATGTAGGTTTATTGTCTTAGTTGGTAGGAAGAAAGCTAATTATAATTACCTATAGCTATAGGCTTAATTAGCTTAACTAGTTTTGTTAGTTTTGTTTCCTTCTAGAAGGTTCAACACCATTAATCAAACTCTTGTTTTTTAGTGATGAACGGAAAAAAGCTAAAATTATCATTAACTATTTGAAATAGCGTAAATATACTATTCTACATGACATTATAATTTACATATTGAATGTCACACTTATTCCGTTAAATGAAAGGGTAAAAAAGATCCACTAATAAGACGAAAAAGATAGTTTTGAATTAAAATATAATAAAAGGATATATTTACTCTATTTCAAATAGTTAAAAATTAATTTTGACCCTTTTCTGTTTAATACATAAATATGTATATGAATCTTTTCTCTCTATTTATTGCATTTCATATGATAGTACCACATGTTATAAGTTCGTGCAAGCACAGATTCAATAAATCAAGAATTAATTTATAATTATTTTATCTTTGTTTGATTAGTGGATAGTAAGGTATGAGGATATCTAGGAATATTTTATCATATATTTAATTAGTTCTATAAACTAAGTTATTTTTTTTATTTGTACTATCAAAATAAAATACTTATCTCATACATATTATAAAATAATTAATCTCACGAAATAACTACTAGAGATCATTTGGTAGAAGAATCAGATAGATAATGTTATTTGATGAGATTAACTACTTTATCTATCTGCTTCATTGAGAATATTGATGAAGTTAGGCTATTATTACTTGAAATATCAATTTTATGTTCCAATAATAGCCTTTCTATCTATTTTTGCTTCACACAGTTGATCTTTCATTTTCAACACGTGAAAGGAAAATGTACACTTTAAGTAAGAGGGTATAACTGATAAATCTTTGATGAATCTAAATATCTAAAAATTTTAATTTTTTTAAAACGGAAATTTATATATAGAAAAAAGGCATACATGATAGATTTACTATAAGTCATACTAGTAATTATTAAGAAATTAAAATATTAATAAACTTTTTCTTTTTACTCGATTACCAATAATTATTATAATAGTATCACATCAAGTGAAATAAAAGAACAATAAATGTACCTCAGCTTCGAAATGATATTTTTCGATGATGGTACCTTCATGTTGAGTCTATAACATTAAGTGATCATTAAAATAGAATTTATATTAGTTCCTAACGGATACTAAAAAGACTACTTGGATATAATCTCCTGATCTCGACATTCAAATACGAATTCTTGAGCACTTCAATGGCGAATAACTAAATTAATTCTCATATCGCTAGCTGAACAAATAGATGAGGATTAACTCCTAAAATTCTTATTAATTAATTCTTTCTCAACCTCAATTTTCCTCTTTTGAGCTCAATCAAAGTAAATGGATGAGTCTTAGAATTTGCTTCACCCTTAAGAAATTGAAGTACAAAAATTAATTAAAGAAACATTAAGTGATCACTTTCTTAAAGATAAAAATAATTCAATTCTAAATAAAATAAACAAGAGATTTAAACCAAATTTCAGTAAGAAATATTCTCACAAACAAGATTCTAGCAAAATAAAATAAAATACTACACTTAAATATATTAAAGAAATGGAGAAATGTTCAAACAATTCTGAACCCAAATCTTTAAGTCTATAATCCCAAAAGTGCTGAACAATCCTAGCTCTAAGGATCTTGTATTTTGCCAATGATGAGAAGAAAAAATAATTAATCTTGGCAAATTTATAGAAATCTCATTGGTTTAGGAGCTAATGATCAAAATGCACTCAAGTTTGCAATATTTACAAATTAAATCTTATCAGAATTTGATGCCTCCAGATACATAGATTTTGAGATACATGAAATTACAATTAGGTGTAATTTATTCTACATTGTATTCAAGTGGATTCACAGTCTGAGATATACAGACAAATCACATTGGCCTCACTCATCTTCCTCCCATCTCACTCACCACTTTACTGTATATGTGGTATATCAGATACATCATAATCACACCAATTACATACAAATACATGTAATTTGGTATGTCTCTAGTGTGATTCACACGTATCTAGGATATATAGCTATCACACTTGCATCCTTCCCCATCTTGCTTGTCCTTCTCTCTATTTTAATGTATTTGACAATAAAAATAAATGTATCTAAGTGGATCTTCTCAATATATAATAGAAAGCTCTCGATAAATAGTATCATACGTAGTTATTTAGAAGTATAGATCGAATAAGTATAAATAATATGGATATGTGTCTAATAAGGTCATTTTAAAATCTACTAAGTGTTGGTTTTATGTTCCTAAAGAATTCCAATAAAAAATAAACACAAATAGCGTTTGGGCTTTTAGATTTACATATTTGCATTTTTAACCATTTTGCGCTTCTAAATGAATGACCAGTCCTTATTATGATATCGTGTTTGTATATGATGTATACCAGGTATCATAAATGATTCGAATATTTTTGAAAAGGAATAAATGATCAGTCGTCCATGGTATATACCATGTGGCATAGAGAATTGGGTGTATTTCTTGCGAAAATTGTGCGTAATAGTAAATTATTAATTTAAAATAAATGTTATAGCTATAATTTTATTTAATTCCAATTCACGACGAACTTCTTGTCATTCGTTGCTCTCCCCTCTCTCTGAAATTTCCCTCGCCATTCTCCTTTTCTTCCAATTATTTTTCACTTGTCTCTCTCATTTTATACAAACACAACTGTATAATTTGTGCTTGTGTTTATATAAAGCGAGAGAGACTGTATATATAAATACAAATATATATCTTTCTTTTCTATACACATATGATTGTACAAATACGAATCTTCTTCTGTCCAGTACTTTTTTGCATTTCTCTCCGTCCCACTTTATACAAATACAATTTATACAAAATACAATGCATAATTTGTGTTTGTATAAAGCGAGAGAGAGATTTGATATACAAATATAAATATTTTAACTCAATTTAATTATATACGAATTCAAATTTTATGCAGATATACAAACACAATCATTAATACTTATACATTTCACAATCATTAAAACTATCTCAAAGTGAGGGAAATGAAAAAGCGGCAACAAAACATTGAGGGTCCACTTGGACATATCATGATTTGAAATCAGATTTATAGTTGAACTTTTATTTGCACATGCACTTTTAAATCCTTAACTTATGAAAATTATTAAAATTTTCATAACTTATACAATTTTACCATATGAGCAACCATATAATTCATAAAAACAAAGTATTAGAATATCTTAAGGTGCCACTTTGTTCAAACTTTTAGTTACACATAATCTATAAAAATTCGCCAGGCAATAATAGTAGTAACTAGTTGTTCTTTAATATAATTATTTCACATGGTACGAATAATCTCTTCACTTCAAGCATAAGACGTTTTATATATATAAATTTTAAAATGATGGGTCCTTTTTGTTTTTATAAAATATAAACTTATTTGTCAAGTTTTACATTTTTAAAAGAAATAGTATCACGATTTATATTTTAAATCATGATCCAAAATCACATATTCAAACAATGATTTAAAATGAAAAAATTACATAAATTGATACATTTTAATAAATAATTACTGATTTTAGCAATACTTTTATTTATTACCACTTGTAGCAATACTATGTTAAATCTGTCATATATATTAAAAGTGAATTATGTATGCAATATATATGAATTATATATGAATTATAATTGTTTTTTAGATATATTATGTTTGTTTGATAAAAATTTGACACATTGTATTATAAGTAAATTAAAATGTGTGATAAATGAATTATTTATCATTAAAATTTGTATTATATATGAATAAAAAATTGTTCTTAGTAATATAAATTAAACTTGTATTATAAATGAATTAAAAGTGATCAAGTGAAACAGAAATATTATTGCTATAAATGGTAAATATTTTGTTATTATAGTATATTTATGTAAGTTTCCCATTTAAAATTATGAATGCATGTCCCATGTCCAAACACAAGCTAAAGAAAACACGGTAGAACTTTTTTCTAACTAATTTAAAAATAGAAAAGAACAAAAAAGAAAATTTTAATTTATAAAATAAACAAAGAAATTTTAATTTATAAAAATAAACTAACTCTCTCTTAAATTAGTCCTTATTCTATATTTTTATTTTTAAAAAACTAGAACAAAAGGCTAAAACAAACCTAAAAAAGGACGATAACAAAACACTGTAAAGATGATTTCATGCTGACGTCTGTTTTAAATTATTTTATTTTTTTAGATATTTGGATAATTAATTTTGAGTAATATTAATTGGATATCCTCGTATAAATACTTTACCTTTAACAGGCACTTAATTATTTCCCAAAGAAAAAAAACGTTGCGGATTTTTTAAAATCAAGAACTACTCTGACCAAAATAGTCTACTATTTTCAGTTTTTATTTTGATCTAATAATGTTTATATCGTCAATAATGTAGCTTAAAAATAATTTTATTGTTATTTAATTGGTTAAAAATATCATTTTCTAAATATATATGTTATTTGTATTCTTTTAAATATATTCCTTTTTAATAATATATTTCAATTAGACTCTATAAATAAAATATTCTAACAGCGGATTAAATGTGAATATGGTTAGTTGTTTAATAATGATGGGAATGAACTTTGCCAGAAATGGAAAAGTCATTTTTCCTTAATTTTCTTCTTTAAGGTTACATAAATAATCTTCCTTTTCTTTATAAGGTATAATATAAAATGGAAAAGTCATTATGCCTTCATTTTCACATTTATTTATATGCCAACTCAGAATATAATACACAATTAAAAACAATTCTAATTTTATCCAAAGAGAAAATAATAGAATTAATCACTTATCTTTGATAGTATTTTCAAAAAAGTCCTCAAAGTATATTTTTATTGATCATGTAAGAATTTTTTTTCAACCAAAGAATATTATAAATTTTCATCAAAATTACAGAAATCATAATATAAAAAACTACGCAAGACAGAAACCTCAAAAAATTGAACCGAACTCTTGAATTAGATCGAAAATATTGTTAGATATCTTTTATTTTCGTAGTTTTGATTAAATTTGAGGGAAAATACATAAGTACTCCTAATCTATGTCCGAAATCTCAGAGATACATTTATACTATATTAAGATTCTATTATTTTCTCGAATTTATTTTATAAATAATGTTCTATCCCTTTCCGACTTATGCAGTAGTATCTTCTGGACTCAGCGCGTGTTAACAATTTTTTCAAGCTATCTAGTTGATAGTGCTACGTAGGTTGAAAAATAGTATAAAATTATTTATAAAATAAATTTAGAGGTAATAAGACGTTAATATAGTATAAGTGTGTCTCTGAAATTTCAGACATAGGTTGAGATAATTATACATTTTCCCATAAATTTGACAAACATAATTGAATTAATATGTAATAGCTAGAGACTAAAAATGTCAATTATTGACAAATTTAATAACCAAAATTGTTGAGTACATAATTAAATGACTATTTTTAACCTACCTCGAACATTAAGGGATCATTATTGTTAATTTTTCTCAAATCTTCTACCTTAAATATCTCCTCTTTTTTTTCATTTCAAATACATTAAAAAAGAGAGAGAGAGAGAGAAATCATGGGAAAAGGTGGTGGATGTGTTTCTAGCAAAAACAAAACTTCCAAATCTTCAAATTCTAAAAAAAATTCCATCAATACTCCTTCATCATCAACCAAAAACCTTAAAATATTTATCGTATTTTATTCGATGTATGGACACGTGGAGAGCTTAGCAAGAAGGATTAAGAAAGGAATAGAAACTGTGGAAGGTGTGGAAGGGATACTGTATAGAGCACCTGAAACGATATCGGAAGATGTCCTTCTGAAAATTCAGGCCCCACTTAAAGATGACACGATTCCCGTAATATCATCACCAGAAGATCTTGTTGATGCTGATGGGTTCTTGTTTGGGTTTCCCACCAGGTATATATAGATTAACAGATTTATAACGAATTCTGTAAGTTTAACTGAATTTACTATTTCAATTTAAATTTTATATATGTGTAAATTAGTTGAAGTATATGCATATTATAAGGTGACAATAATAGATTGGAATAAATTTGGGTAGGTTAAATTGATATATGGATCATGATATATTTTGTTTGAGTCAAATCCGAAATGACCTAACTGTTACTCCTTTTTGTTTTTGTTTTTTGGAAATTAAATAGCTAATATAATTATTATTTTTTTAAAAAGATAGCTTAAGTTTCTTTTGTAGAAAAAAACTAACTTAAGTTTCTTTCGAATTTACATGATTTCAGTGTTCAAATTTAATTTTGTATTTCTGTTTCACATTTTGACATATTGAAAGGAACATTTTTAGCTTTTTAGGGGCAAAGCCAGATACGAGTTTAAATTTTATCGATTTGAATCTTTCTTCGATGAAAATTTACACTATTTGTACATAAATAAATTGAAATTTCTTTTATATATATATAATTAATATTGTACTCGTTCAGCTTCTTCGTATGTTGAGTTTGCCCCTACATGAAAATTTCATCTCTATTATTAATATTGTTTTAAGTCATTTTGATCAACTGAATTACGTTATTTTAAGTCATTTAACCAATCAAATTATATTATTTTAAATCATTTTGACCAATCGAATGATATCATTTAAAGTCATTTGACCAATTGGATTGCATTATTTTAAGTAATTTAAGCAACGTTTAATGAGTCATTTTGAATTAAATCTATTGAATCAAATCGTTTAACATGTCATCGATTCGTTGAATCAAGTCAACAAACACGTCACAATTTGATCAGTTATTTATCACCTCAAATTCAATTAAATTCATTATTATTTTTTCGAATCGTACAAAATAAATTACACTCGTTCTGAATCGACTAATATGTAGGTTTGGTTGCATGGCGGGTCAGATGAAGGCATTGTTTGATTCAACTGGGAATTTGTGGAAGGAGCAAAAGCTTGCTGGAAAGCCTGCTGGTTTTTTTGTGAGTAGTGGTAGTCAAGGAGGTGGACAAGAGACCACCGCGTATGTTTCCTTTTATCCTATCTGATGATTTTTTTTACCTATTATGTATAAAAATTATTTTATTTAATTAAGTATAATTCTAAAAGTGAGATTTAAAAAAGATAAAATATACTAATATTATATTTATTTGTGTAAAAATATGGTTTCTCCTGTTTAAATATTCGATTCAAAATTGATTTTATAAATTAGGGCATTGAGGTTGTGTCTTCGCTTGGTTGGATCAAGTCGACCTAAAGACTTTTTTTATATAATCTGATATTGTTTGCTTTGGATCAAACTTTCAAAGTTGTCCTCATCTCGTGTCATTAGAAGTATAAATATCCCTTATTAGGACAATGCACTTAATGATTTTGAAAATTGATGGTCTTGAACTTTTGATTCTTGATTGCCTCATGGATAAGTTTTGAAGGTTGAAAGTTAAAAACTTATTATATTTGGAAATATTGTTCATGGAGCAGGCGATGTAAAAAGTTCAAAACCATTCACCTCTAATGTTTTTTTTTTTGTATATCAACATTAGAAATAGGGAACAATGTGTGACTCTGATCACATATTCAAGAACATTATTCTTTAAACTCATTATAATTTAACAAAATGTCGAATCATTTAGGTTCAACTCATTGAGTCCAATCAACAAATGACTCATAATCCAAATTAGGAGTCTTTTAGTTGGATGTCTTAGAAAATCTAATACACGTGTTAGTCATGATATAATTAAATTCTTTGTTTGGTAGAATTTTTAGTCTATATAACTAATACATGCATTAGTTATACATCATAATTTATAATATTCAGTATTATAAATTATACAACTAATAAATAGAAAACACACCATAACAAAAATAATTTTTAGCGTCATTAAATATTGACACTAATAAAGAGTGCTAAAGTCTTTACCGACATTAGTTAAGTGTCATTAGAATCAATGTCGCTAAAGGCTTTAGGGACATATACAAAGAGTGACAATTGCCGCTAAAAATATATATTTAGTGGCAATTAAGAATTAAATATCTCTAATTACATTTTTGTTGTAGTGTCATGGTATGTAATCTCAGTGTAACTAATTCCAACATCACTAATACACTCTATCCAATATTATTTTTATACACTCTATCGATAATAATCTTGAATAAATTATTTAAAATGTATTTAAGTTTTGCCAGCTCTTATTGAGGTAATATAAGTATTTATAGGATTTATATAAAAGTTATTGAGTTAACGTGAATTTATAATTGTCCTTCTAAATCTACCTATTTGTATATTTAGATTGAGGTTGCATCTTTTGACTACTAGATTACATGATTTGATTTGTTCACATTTAATAGTACTTGATGGATCATTATGATATAACCAATTGAGTTAAATCAACAAATAGTTCATAACCCGACCCGTTTAAACTTTGATGGATAATTAAAAATGAGTTAAACTTCGATACCTCTATCGAACGCATAACTTTAAGGCTAGCTCCTCCCGGGCCTCTAATTATCTATATTTATTAGCAGTTGGACAGCAATAACTCAACTAGCACACCATGGAATGCTCTTTGTTCCAATTGGCTACACTTTTGGAGCCGGCATGTTCGACATGGACACGGTCCGAGGAGGTTCACCGTATGGGGCCGGGGTCTTCGCTGGAGATGGTTCGAGAGAAGCTACCGAAGGAGAGTTAGCGCTCGCAGAATATCAAGGCAAATATATGGCTACATTTGTTAAGAAATTGGTTCATGGTTGATGAGGAAATTGAAGTTCTTTTACTATAAAAGGCTATAGATTGTTTGTTGATTGGTTTGCACTTTGAATATTAGTTTGTGTTCTTCATTGATTTCTTTGTTTTAAACATTGATCATCGACAATTATTATTATGTTAGGGTGCTTGGCTAAGCTAATAAGTTTGTTAAACGGGCCTATAAGTATTTTTTAAAGTTAATTTATGATTTAGGTAAACATTACAGTTGTGGTTTGTGTACACTTTACTATTCTTTTTGACCCCATCTTGTGAGATTATAGTAGGTAGAGTCGTTAATATGGGCTAGTCCATTAGTTGGTCTGGACTAACCGTAATTTGATAGGATTGGACTAAGATTTGTATAGCTCGTTTAAGAAAAATATTTTTTAGCCTGGTCCGAATAAACCGCTGGTTTGCCGGACTCGAGCAATAAAGGTTGGGCCGGTCGTGGGCTAAATAAAAATAAAATACAATATATTACATAAATGAGTCATAAAACTCAAAATAATTAAATGTTCATGCCATTCTCTCAAAAAAAAATTAAGCCCATACCCCATATTCAGTAAAGCTGATAATTTTCGCTTAACTGATACTCAATCATTATCATATTTTCTATTGATATCATTAAGTGTGTGCATGTATATATGCACAGTATCATTGACTATTGAGTTAATTCTTAACAAGAAATCTTAATGATGCCACAACAATATGCATATAGTCTTATAGTATAATTAGTCCCTTAATGATACCACAACAATATACATATACTCTTATAGTTTCATTGACCATATATGTACATATATACATATTCTTATACTATCATTTACTAATGAGTAATTTTTTAACAAGAAACCATAATGATACCACAATAATATACATATACTCTTATAGTATCATTGACTAATGAATAATTTCTAAACAAGAAATCTTAATGATATATACCACAACAATATACATATACTCTTATAGTATCATTAACTAATGAATAATTTCTGAATAAGAAACATTAATTATACCTCAAGAATATACATATACTCTCATAGTATCAGTGATTAATGAGTAATTTCTCAAGAAACCTTTATGATACCACAACAGTATAAATAATATACTCTTATAGTATGATTGACTATGAATAATTTCATATAGTATCATTGATGTTTCTTGTTGAGAAATTACTCATTAGTCCATCATACTATAAGAGTATATATATATTGTCATTCAAAATAATGGAGCTATAACTAAACAATATGAATTTAAAACTAAAAGTCAAAGCTAAAAGGAATTTCATAATTTCAAAAAAATATACACTGATTAAATTAAAGTATAACAAAAAAATGTTTTTTTATTTTTCTTTAAACGCACTGAAACAGACACGTCGACGTAAAATTTTTCTTATATAATAAGAGAATTGTACATTAACCAGTCTAAAGTGAAAAAACACTATTTTTAAAAAATATTTTTTGAAATACGTTGAAGCGCATGTTGACGGAGACGTGTATGCCTCAACGTGAAGTATTTCTTATATAATAAGAGATATTACGCCGCCTATATCAAGAAAAACGGTTCGTATATCAATTTGACTAAGACATAAATTAAATAAAAATGAAATTCTAAATAATTTTGAAATTTTCTACAACTTAAATTAATTTTTCCAACATATTGGAAGCGGGTTTAAGGATGGTGGTGGTCCCAATTAAGAAAGTTAATAACACATCAAACACTACTAATGATCTTGTATTATTCATTAGTAAAAATTAAAGTGGATCATAAATACAACCTTTGAAGATTGCTTAGCATCCCTTGCTCTTGGAAGTACTATGATTAGTGGAATGTCATGTGTGATTTAGTGGCTTAATAGCTGTAAAAAATTACTTCGTCTATTTCATATTAAGTGATTTTTATGTAACGTATACTTAAAAAAAAAGTTTAGTATATAAATTAAACACCATTTTTTACTTTATCCTTTTACTTTTTCTGTGCAATAGGTGTTCAATGTTGATTTGACACGTAAATTAAGAAGTATTTGTAGTAAATTAATTTTATCAAATTACCTATTTAATATAAGTCATCTAAACATTGAAAAAAGAATTAAAATTTGATAGCAAGGATAAAATAGATACAACATAGTGAAATATTCATAGATTTTATTTATAAACTAGACAAGTATTAATTGTTGGACATATCAAAATAGTGTATATATAGTAGACAAGTAAAGATGAACGGATGAAATAGTTATTGTCAAATTATTTTTGAAAATAAAAATTACTTAAAGTAAAATATGAATAATTAGCTCTCTTGGACTTATTAGTATCTAGTAAAAGTAAATAAAAAACAAAAATGTAAAAGAAATTCAAATATTTATCTAAAACTTTGAATATTTAAATCTTTTGAACTACAACAAAAAACTAAAAAATTCTGTTAACATGGAATATAGGGTATATGATTGAATATTAGGTAAATATATGGAGTAAATAAGATAATAAACTAAAGAGTTTAATTAAGGTATAATTAGTCTATAATGAAATGAGAAGGACCACTAAAGCACACAAATTTAATCTCTTTTGATTTAAAAAAGGTAAATAAAGGACACTTAAGTTTATGACTGTGCCACGTGATAATGATACTTTTGATATCAAATGTATACTAATTAAAACATTAAACTAATACTATTAATATTAAGCAACATAATTTCGATGATGATTCTGATTAGCCAGGAACTTGGTGGTCTTATCAAATCGTTATTAGGAGTTAATTAGCATTTAAAATCCCTAGTTTGAAGATGGGAAGCAAGACCTTGACTTGTCGGGATAAACACAATTAATTAGCATAAATTAAACCAAGTTAACGATAGTACTACGCTAACTTGGATTCATAATTTAAGGAGATGGAGAAATTGAAAATGATGTGAGATAGATATTGGAATATATCGTCAAAGCTTAAAGGTGAATTTTATAGAGTGGTGGTCAAACGATGTTGTTGCATGAGATAGAGTGGTCAGTCAAACACTCTCACATAAAAAATAAATATAGTAAATATATATAGAGATGATCAGATGGATGTGTAGCAAACTCAGAGAATTGATTAGGAACGAAGTTCTATGGGGAAAGATGAAAGTGACATTAGCACTGACGAACAAGATGAGGAAACCGAGGTGGTTGAGATGGTTTGACCATATGAGCATCTGAGGTGTGAGGATACACTAATAAGGAGGTATGAGAGGTTGGTTGTAGCAAGACTTAAGAAAGGTAGAGGTAGAGCGAAAGAAGAATTGAGAGGGGTGGGGGATGGTTAGACAAGTCATGACACAATACCTGTTGATATGTTGAGGACATGATTTTAGGTAGAAAGAAGTGAAGCTCAAAGATCAACACAAAATATTAGTGGGTAGTTGAATAATGTTATAACACTCTATGTGTGAGATAGCGGACTAGCTTCCTTCTCTCCTCTTGTCCTTATAGTAGTATTATTTAGTTATCACGTAGTTTCTTATTTTTTGCTTTGTGTTACTATATGTTATTGCATTTGTTTCGTAACTTGCAACTTTAATTTGCTGTCCCTTTTTTGAGAATTTAGCGTAAGATATTTTTCCTCTGAGCCAAGAATTTATGAAAGCAGTCTCTTTTAACTTACAGTATTAGGTGGGCCAAGTCTGAGTACATTTTATTTTCTTAAATTCGACCTATGAAATTATACTAAATATATTATTATTATTATTATTATTATTATTGTTGTTGTTATTGTTATTATTATTAAATTTGTAGATAGAATAAGGAATATATGTCGAGCATATTTGAAAGAAAAAAATCAGTCAAGCTTCTACATTTTGTGAAATATTAAATATTTAGGACCAATTTTTAAATATTAAAACATCAATTATTTTAAATGGTGGAGTGAACAATAATTTAAAGCATGTGAAAGGGAACCCTTTCCGCTCATGCACGTCTTCTCAAAGTTCTATCCACTCTTAAGTGTTATTTAACATAACATGCATGCTATTGAATTTTAGAATTTGAAAAATAATGAAAATATATTTTTATTTATAATATGTAATATATATGAAAAAGTCTTATATTAGTGGTAAACAGATGCATAATCTTCTTATATTGCTTGAATGTTAATTGTTATAAGTGAATTCAAAATATAAAATTTATAATTTTTATAATAATATCAAGTTGATATATAGTAGTAATCAAGCTCACAAAGTATATAGGATTTGGATACCAATTGTTGGATTCTCGTGAACCTACTTTGGATCCCTCTTCGTAGACAATCTTCAGCTCTTCGGTTAGTTTTTGGGTTGAGTCAAATTTAATATTTATTTTTATTTGGTATGTAAACAGGACTTATCTCAATATTTATTTTTCGATCATTACTAAAAGAAATTTAGCAAAGAATGAATTTTAAAGTGAAACATCAAAATTCGTCGTTAATTTTATTTATCGATGATTTTTTATTAGATACCAGCAAATTAGAGATAAGACTATTAGCTAATTCCAAAGAAAAAATCGATTTATGTTAAAGTTACATACTTCAAATGCGGTCGAGGTTGAGCGTGAAAGGATAAAGGTGGTTATGAAGAGTATTATAATGATAAAAGGGATAAATATTGATTTTTATAACTTAAACAAGCTTATTTTTTTGAGCTAACTTTTGAAATTATATTGAATTTAATTCAAATTTATAATAAATATTTTTTACACAAAATATAAAGACACCATGTATACTTAAAAGAAGGCTTAAGTCATATGCAGCTTCTTAAAGTTGTCCGCATAATTCATTTAAACACTTAAACTAAAGCTTGTACCTATTAAACACTTTAAATATTCAAAACATGTGTTTATTAAGCACAAAATGCTGATGTGGCAAATCAAGTGTATCTCGCTGCCTAGTAGCGCGTGAATATGTTCCCAATTTTTTTTAAAAAAAATTTAAAAATAAACTTTACTTTTTTTTTATACTAATTATTAACCAAAATAACTAAAAATATTTTTATTTAAAATAATGTTTTGAACTCATAAAGAAAGCAACCCCACGCACCCTACCCCCCACCCTACTCCTGTAGGCCATATCAATGGTCATCTTCTTCTTCACCCCATTTAAGCTTCTCAAACTCTGTTTTTTTTTTTTCACTCTTTATAAATGAAATTGAATCTGTTAATAGAATTTGCAACAAGAAAAAAATGAATATCGAAATGATAAAAGTAATTTTTGTCCATCTTATTTTCGGTCAATCAACAAACATTTTCAATCATTTATTTAAAATGACATCAGAATATTTAATATAATTCATTTGAATCCTCTTGATTTCTCTTTATTGTCAATTTTGAAATAATTTATCAACGTCGATTTATTTTTCATAAAAAATCTCAACAATCACTCCATTAATTAATCGTGCTTCATAATTTATTTCACTATTTACATTAGACTTGATTTCAATAGCTTGTAGTTTATTACAAGAAAAAAAAATCATTTCAAGAGAATAGAAAATGACAAGTAACTATGGATGAAGAAGAAGAAGATAATGATGAGTAGGTGGATGTATTCGAGGAGCGGGTGGGGGGAGAATTTCTTTATGTTATCGCCGGAAAAGAATTTTTTTTGTTGAAATGAGGATGGCCGATGAAGGGAAGAAGAAGAAAGGTGGGTGGGTGGAGATGGGGGTTTTTCTTTTTTTCTCTTTTTTGCTAATTAATTTTTTGAATTATTAATGATTAAAGTTTTTATTTTCTTAAAAAGAATTGAATATTACATGTTGTAGTTTTATTGATTGCTTTATAAAGATTGTGTGTGTGCATTATACACACCTCATTTTAAAAGCTTATTATCAATTGTGTTTAATAAGTATATATTTATTAATATTAAAATATTTAATAAATACTAATCTTAATTAAAATATTCAAATAAATTATGCGGATAATTTTAGGGAACGCATGACTTAAGCCTTAAAAGAACATCCAATACTTTTGGAGGAATCTCCTTTGCATCACCCCTTGCATGCTCTCTTTTCTTATACATCCTTATCCTTTAGATATATTTTAATCCTTGTTGACATTCACAATTATTAAAAATAGCATGCAACACTAGTAAACAATTTTCACATTAAGATTCTTTACCTTCTTGATTAAGATAACTCCATCTTAATTTTTCTTATGTTACAATTTGTTCAGAATAAATTTTTTAATATGATTTTCACAATTCAAATCTTGCTAAATTAGTTTCTGATCAAGATTTGAGCTCCAAGTACAACAATAAATTCATTGTCAACTATCAAATAATAGAACTCATATTTTTTTTAAAAACTCAACTTCACGGAAATTTACTCAAAAATCAAAATAATGGAGATTATGATATTTTCTCCTCCTAATCCTAATTTGAATGAAACAGTTCATAAAAAAAAAAAAAAAAGAAGAGAAATTACTCAGTATTTTTTAATTCATGTGATATAATTTGACTTAACATGAAATTTAAGAAAAAATCAAAGAGTTTAAAACCCCTGATATAAAATAAATCATGAATATTTATATTGCTATAAATAATTTCATTATGAATAAATTGAGTATCTAAAAGTTTAATTACTAAATATAAAAATGTACGCTTTTTTTTAGATTAACTAAAAAAAAACGACTCATATATTATGTTTCTTAAAATAAGCTAAATTGGACCATAAATTTTATTTTTTAAAACGAGAGTAGGAAAAAAAGAAATGAAACAGAGAATTATGAAATGAAGAACTAAACTTTTATCAATATCATAAAAATTTCAATAATTAATTAATTAAATTATTAAAATAGTTCAAATAGTTAATCAATTGAATTATTGAAATTTTCCGACGACGCATAACATGATACACTTAATGACACAAAAATCTCATAGAAGAATCCCTTCATCAAACAAGATGGTCCAACTTGGTAATTGATAGTCGACAAGATGTCGAATCTTCTAGAAGAAAAAGACGTTCCTTGCTAATTCCACATATGGTGACAAAAAATCCCATGTGGACAAAGTAACTTCTCTTATTAAGTGGAGTATTTTTCATTCCAATCTATAGGATGGTATAATTATATAACGTGCGATAAATTTTTTCAGTATAATTTTATAAAATTAAATTAGATCATAGAGTTCTTTAATTAGTTTTAAGATAGTAAAATTTCTCAAGGCCAATGAGTATATATGTCTATAAACCAAGTTCGAGAATGATAACATATAAGCAATAGCGAATTTGAATTTAGCTAAAAGATAAAAAATAAAATAAGTAAGCATTTGAAAATTATAAGATGATAAATAAAGTAAAGCAATAAAGGACAAAACTTGTTGAAAAATTGATTTCAGTATCTCAAAAAGAAGTATTCATATTATTGTCTAGATTTATTCTTTCATATCTTGTTAATTATTATTTGTGATGTATTTTGATTACTATTGAAGGTCCTTAATAGTCTTAATGACAATATTATTCTAAGTTCTTTTCCTTCTTTGGAGGGGGAGACATGCCATAGACAAATTTTATTCCTATTTGATAGGATGTTGGGTTTTCATCTTTAGTCTTTGTTAGAATTTAATCTCACAATTTTATATTAAAAAGATTTATCAAATTTTGAAAGATATATTTATATCGGACGAAATATTTTGAAGAATAATATTTCTTTTTAGAACACTTCAAATTATGAGAATTCCCAATTATGTATTCATTATAAAATATATTTTGTAAGATTTCTTATGTACAATACGTTTTTAACCTTAAATTTTAACCGGCCTTGTCATGTCTCATTTAACGTTTATTCTTAATTTTATTCTGTTCCATTTAAAACTTTTTTTTATAATTTCTTGTGTTTTTTTCCTCTGCAAAAGAATTTAATTTATTTCATTCTTGTTTCTTTCAAATTTATTATATTTTGATTCATATCTATCTAAAGAATTTTTTTTAAAAAAAAATTATCTTTTCTTGGTGGCATCATTTTCATATTAGGTTTTCAAAGCAAATTTCTCTCTTTAGCAAACTTTATACAATTTATAATTTTAAAGGATAAGTTTAATAATAAAAATTTTGAAATTAAATACAATCTATCAAGCTAAAAATTTTAAGTCATAACACCTATCTAAAACTTATTTTTAAAATTATTTTGTCTTATAATATCATTTTCATATTAGGTTCTGAAAATAACTCTCTGTTAAAAAAAAATTATACATTTAAAACTTCATCGTTATCTATGAAATTCACACAAGGTGACAACAAAGAACTATGTGGAAAGTAACCCTAATATTAATGGAATATAAACTTGATAATTAAGTTCATGATATTCAATATTTGGTGGACCCTAAAGTTTTCAAAATTAGTGTAAGGGGCGAAGCTTAGTGGAGATGAACATTCTATATTATACAAAAAGTTAAAATATTTTTATATAAATAAATAAATAGATAGATGTTAAATTTTTTTAATATTAAAAAAAATTGATTTATTAGCTAAGAACCTATCCCCCCACCCCCAAGAATCCAATTTTTTGCCCTACCTAAATCATATACATATATTTATATTTTAAATTTATTTAGTTTTAATTAATTTTATCCAATCAAAATA
>NC_028639.1:5884884-5924575 GCF_001406875.1 Solanum pennellii
ATATATTCTTTCTTAAACTTTGTATCCGATATAACATGGTATCATCATATACATGGCGTCACGACTTAGGTAAGATTGAGATGTCATACTTGATCAAATATTGGCCCACACTTTTAATAAAGTTCAAAATTACTTTTAATAATTTTATCCATTATAATAGGCTACTTTAACAATATATAAATATAGGTTGTTTATATATGTGCCATTTGGATTTCGAAATTGCGACTTTTTTGATAGTATACGTGAAATATATTATAAATTATAATAATTAATAATTTAAAATATTTTAAAACATCTCAGTTGACGGTGAGATCTAACTTTGTCACATAATTAAATTGGAATAGAGAGAGTAACTTTTAAATTTTAAATGCTATGATCTTGTGAATTTTCTTTTACACTTTGTTTGGGTCATTGTTACCCATGGTTTCATAATGTATTATATTGTATTGTACTCTATTGTACTGTATGTATGGTAGATACAATGTTCGGCTAGATTGTATTGTTTGTTATTGTTTAGTAACATTTTAGTTGTTTGGTTTGATTGTATCGTACTGTATTGTAATTTATAAATTTACTAAAATGTTCTAAATTATTCTAGGGTATGAAGTTTGACTAGATTTAAATAATTAAGGTAAAGGGTAAAATAATATTTTAAAATATTATGTAAAGATATAATTGAAAAAAGAAATTAAGTAACAATGGGAACACACCATATTGGTTGTTCGATAAAATAGGAGTTTTCGTTGTTATGTAACAATGAAACTTAACAATACAGTACAATACATATTAAGTAACAATCAAAACAAACAATGTAGGTACAGTAACAATACAATACAATACAATGGATAGCAATGATCTAAACATAGTGTTATAAAAGAATCTCTTTCAAAATGTATAGTTTTTGACCAACTAAAAACTTGAATCTCGAACATATTATTTGATTACACCAATATTATATTCTCAATCGAATACGTTTGAATCTCAAACAATTTGGAAACGATTACATGATTATATGATTAGGAGTGGAGTGAATTTTACAAAAACTAGTGATATTAATCCAAACTTTATATTTATCTTAACAAGTTCATTTAATATGTACAAATTATTTCATTTAGAACTCAGTGACTCGATATGATAAAAAATTTAAACCTACAAATTAAACTTCAAATTCTAACTCCGTATTCCGAACAACATGCATATGGAATCTGAATATTGTAAAGAGAAGGAAGGTATATTCTAGAGGACTATCTATCTAGTCTAGCTTTATAAATAGTCACACCCCAAAGTCTTAAAATAAACACTATTGACCTTCTTAGTCTTCTCTACCTTCTTCTTAGTCATTTAACATTACCAAGAAGCATCCTTAACACAAAGAAACAAAGAAAAAATATTAACATGACTCATCACCAACTTGATGATCATCAAATGGTTATGATCTCTCAATACCATTCTGGTATCAACACCCAACTAGCACAAGGTCATCAAGGTTAGCATAATTTATTATACTGACGGTATAAAGAATTTTAACAAAAAGAATGTATAATCGATTATATCAGCTTGTTTGATTGAGTTAAATATTGTTGTAAGTCAATCAAACTCCTTTTAACAATAATAATGTTCAATTGAATATATTAGCTCGACTTACATATTTAATTATTGTTATCGTAGGTCAACCTAACCTGATACTATCAGAAGATAAAACAAACTCCTATCTTTTGAATGAAATTAACTTCTATGTGGTGCATAATTAATTTTACTCCACCAATTCATCTAAATGATAACTATAAATAACATGTAATTAGCCATAAGGGTAGCCTAGTGCATGAAACACCATACGTCAGTAGGGGTCTGGAAAAGGTTGCACCCCAAAGGCTGTGATGTCATCAACCTACTATAATGTAAGCAATACTGATTCTTTTTCATTGTTCGAACATGTAATTTATTTGAAATTTCTTCAAGGCTCCCCATCAAATAAAAGAAACTTTATATCACTATTGTAACTTTTTAAATACATGCAACGCATATAAGTTAAATCCTTCAAGTATTAAAGCAAATTTAGGGTTTTCTTCAGGAGAGGTGAAACCATCGCGGAGAAGGAAGAAGAACAAAGGTGAAACGAGCAACAATGGAGTAGTGAGGAAGAGGAAGCTTAGTCAAGAACAAGTTAACCTTCTTGAACAGAGTTTTGGGGACGCGCACAGACTAGATATGAAGACCAAGGCCAAGCTTGCTTCTGAGCTTGGCCTTGACCTTCAACAAGTCACAGTGTGGTTCCAAAACAAGAGGGCTAGATGGAAGAACAAAAAACTCGAGAACGAATATTCTAAGTTGAAGTCTCAACATGAGATTACCATAGTTGAGAAATGTCGTCTTGAAACTCAGGTACATCTTTCTAATTATCTTTTTAAGGGACATGAACATGCATTGTTTACCATTAATATATATAAGTTAAATATTCTAGCAAAAGGTATCAAGTGGAACTTTTATAACACTTATAAAGCAAAAAATAAAATAAAATTACAATATATATATATATATATTAATCATGTCCCCTCCTAAAGTAGTACACATCTAAATTTTTTTAATGATATCAATAACTTAGAAAATTAAGTAGGTGACCGGTATATTATTAGTGTTAATGTGGGAATATCATTGTCAATACATATAAGTTAAATTAACGGTTAACAGAATAATATATATGAACATATGATTTTAATTGTCTTGTTATGTGATTTCTTTATACTAATTAAATAAACCATTAATCTCGTTTATCATTTAGATCAATCTTTTAAAAGGTGTCAACCTTGGGTAATCATTCGAAACCTAATTAAACGAAAAACAAACCAAACATGCAAGTTGACTAAATTTGATATTCGAAACCTGATGGAATCATCAAAACTCAAATTCCAATATATTTTTCGTATAGATTTTGAAGATGAAAGAGCAATTGAGTGAAGCAAAAAAGGAGATACAAAGGCTATTATTGGATACTAATTGTGCTAGGGTTTCAAGCAATAATAATAGCCCAATTACTACTTCTTCATCAATAATTTCAATGGAGCAGCAATATATTTTGGAGGATTTTGGAATGGAGGGGATATTAATGGATAACAATTTATATTTTGGTTGTTGATCAAAGCAGTTCGATGCACAAAACATTTCATATTAATATAATTCAGAAAAGGATCGTGTCTCAAGAGGTGTGATATGTGAATGAATTAAATATATGTATATATATGATTAATTTTTAATTAGATAAGCTCCACCATGTATATAGTAAGATAGTATAACCCATACACCTATGTATGTATACATGATTTCTTTTGCCTATGCATAATTTATGCTTAGTATTATTAGTGTATTAATGAGTTTATTTATTGGATTCTCAGTTAACTTAATGATATATTTTGTTAAAGTTTTTTTTGTTCTTTTTTATAAGTTGAGAAAGTTATTAAACTTGGGAATAATATTCTATTAAAGTTACTTTTGTTCTTTTTAGGATGACAATAAACCACCCAATTATTACCTACTCAGAAAATACAAGATATGTATTTAATCTCATGTTGCAAATAATTATTCTCAGTCCAAGACGAGTAACAAATAAACATAATATTATAACAGACAAACATAATATTATTTGAAACAAACATAATGTTATGGAACAAATATACTATATTATTCAAAGTTGAATCACTTTGTTATCCTAATTTTTTTTTTTGAATTATTAATCACTTTTTAATCAGCCATACAGCATTCCAACCTTTTGTGAATGGGTGACATGCATAATTTATAAGATTTTCAAATTGAAGAACAAAATTTGTATCATATATTACAACAATTATCGCAAGTATTTATAGCTAAATTTTGGTGAATCGTTGGCCCTAAAATCTGACTAATTTCGAATTAATAGCAAGACTTGTCTCGTCATAAATCTTGATAAATCATCAAATTATGTCCACACAACGTCGCAAACAGTTGGAATTTGCCATAAAATTTCATGAGTAGGAATTTAATCAATATGTTTTTACTTTAAAATCGATCCAAATTAACTTTAAATCTATTTTAATATAAATTTCGATAATATTAAACGATTATATTCAAACTCAAACCTTAAAAAATAAACATTTCACTTAATCTTCTTTTAACAATTTTATTCTCTTTTTTTTTTTGTCAACTTTCCTAAACTATGTGGAAGGGATAAGAATGTTGTGCTTGTGGACATAGAGAGAGTTGACTTGAGATAGAAAGTATAAAATTCAAAAGTAGATACTTTTTCACTCAATATTTTCTAATTTGGATATGAAAAATTGACTTTGATGACACGACTAATTAAAATGGATATGAAATAGGGATATTGTTGAATACACCTGATGAATCAGATACAATGGATCGGACTGGCCTTGAGGGCCAACCGGCTGCATAGACAAGGTCTTGACAGACGTCCACAAAAAAAATTGGCATTTTTGACGTCGGAATCCGGATCACCCAAAAAATGGTTTGTTGTAGCACACAAAAATCGTCGAAATGAGGGGTATGCTCGCTTCGGGGCTCGTTTGACCTTCAAAATGGATCGGACTGGCCGTGAGGGCTATTATACGAAACAATTAATGGCCTGAAATCCAAACAAGAGTATCCCTAGGTAACAAAATTCCAAGAATTATTTCCTATATGAAACTGCAAGAATATACATCCCAAGAGATAATTCCTATGTAAATTAATTATAAAAATATTCTCAAGTAAAATCATGATCAATACTTTTCTTGTAGTGCAAAGAATTTTTTAAAGATCGTATTATAAATCAAATATTGATTTCTTATTAAGGAAAGATATCCCATATAATTTTCTTGTGAAAGGTGGAAAAAGTAGAAGAATGTAAATGTTGAAATCTCTATTAAAAATATATAGAATTAGTTATAAATTTTATCGCTAATTCATTGTTAAATTGCTTATATAAATAACATAAATATATAATAATCCATCACTAAATAGTTTATTAAAGCTCATATGATCCTTTTTCTTCTTTTATTTCACAGAAGTGGCGGCAAATACAAACCGAAGATCTTTTAAAAATAACATTTCTAGCTCCGCAACCATGACGTAGGAGTTAAATTTGTACTCTTTATCCTCGTGAGATTCCACATCAGAGAGGGACTACACGGGATATGTTATTGTTGTTTTACAAGAGTAGTAGATCAATTTGACGATAATTAGACATGTTACAATAATTTGAAATCGAGGTGGGAATTAGTCCAACCCATCCATCTGACACCCAAGAAAGATTATGAAAGCTTACAACAGGAGAACTCTTGATTATGTAAGAGGGGAGAATGGATAATAAGACCAGTTCCCAGGCAACAAACATATCCAAAACAGTTAACTACACATATTTAGGGTCATGATATGCTTCAGCAAACCACATTGTCAATCAAACTTTTTAAGTTTGATGGAGTTATTTGCATAAACTCCAAATTCACATGATCTTTATCAAAGTTTAAAAGAACTATATGTTCAACCAGAATGCTAAAACAGAATCATATTTGTTCCTAAGAATGATTACTAACTTAGCACGCCACTCACTCGATCTGCATCATTGCTATCAGTCTGATGATCTTCTTGAACCAATTGAGGGATTGCCACTTTCTAAATCTGGTACCTGCCCAAAAGAAAAGAAGAAAAAATGAGACAATCAACAAGTATCACAAGAATAATATGATACATGGAACCGTAAGGATAGGAATAACGAAGAGTTGAATACATTGACAATGTATTTTTTTCAATAGCAGTCCAAGAACCAAAACAGATACATGAGAACCGTGGAAAATTTTATTTTTTCAAGTGAAGTCTTCATATTTGTCAATCTTTCTTCTCTTTTTAAGGAGAGTTCAGGCCAACTTGCAGGTACCTCGTTTAACTTTATGATCTACTTGCGACCTCCCACCAACATAGACACCACGAGGTAAGTGTTTTTGGCCTCTCCTGAAATAAGAACTTATGACCTCATGGTTTTCAATCCACTTCATTGACCACTAGGTCACACCCTTGGTGCAAGTTGGTTTTTCTTTTTGATTGAAATGCCTAGGAATACTCACAAGTTCACATCACCTTTTGATAAACGACCGAGAAACCTGTCAGGGACCAACAACAGCATTTTAAAACTAGGGGAGAACGGAACCAGCTCACTGCCATAAGTTCATATTATATCATAATAATAGGACCTAATAATTGTTCTGGTCCTAGAGTAAAAGAGATAAGAAGATTGCTGCGAAATAAAAAAGAACATCGAAATTTTGAGTGGCTGAAGCTAAAGAAGTTGAAGCAGCTACTTTCAAAGTAACAAAAAGAAAGCAATAACTGGAGTGGGAGAGCTCTTACTAAACAGAAAACTTTCTCACAGGAAAAATAAGAATGAGTGGGGCAGTGCCACAACATTTTTGGAGAGTCAGAACACAGGAAAACATGGTATAGTTGGGTAATATCTTAGGCTGCCAAAGAAAACATTTCATGTGCCTCAGAACACTCAAAATCTTTTATTCCATAAACCATGTATGTCTGAAGCAACTTCACAAATCAATCAGCCAAGAATTCCCTTTAGAGCTCAACAAACACCAGCAACAGACCAAAGAATAAAAAAAATACTCAATGTAAAGTTTCACGTAGGATGCAAATCAACAAATACAACAACAATAAGTAAATCACTGTTTTTGAGTACGAATTAACTTTTTTTTTCTCATCTATACTTGTCTACATTGACTAGACTCTTTGAGTCAAATTTTCAGAATGCCACAACAAATAGTTGATAGTTGATACCATTTACTAACTAGAGTTTCACTATAACCGCATTAAACGAGGCTTTCATCTGCTTGGTGAAACATGACAATAGCACTTTTTCTTTTTTTAACTATAATATTTTCAAAGGCCGACCAGAATATGTGAGGATCTGTGGAAAAAAATACAATACAACTCACCACTATTAAGGAACCCATTATAGTTGAAACAGGAACCTTCTTGTTTCAGATAACAAAGATGACAAAATTTTCACTTTCATGGTCACTGTGAGAAATATAGGAAAAGAATATTATTGAATTGTTGTTGTGTCTACATTATTACACGAGACCCTATTTATAGACCACAGAATACAATCCTTTATCAAGTAGGATACTACTTAGTATTCCTATTCCTATTCTAATAGGATTGTATAAATCTATTCCTATTCTAATAGGATTGTATAAACCTATTCCTATTTCAATTGGATTATATAAAACTATTCCTATTCTAATACTCCCCCTCAAGCTAGTGCATACAATTCATGTACCTAGCTTGTTACAAATGTAATTAACACGAGGACCAATGAGGGGCTTGGTGAGATATTCGCAAGTTGATCAGACGACTTCACAAAATTGACAGTCAATCTCAATGTGCTTGTCTTCCCATTAAATACTGGACTTGATGCATAATGTCAGTCAGTAAACACAGATAAAATTTCAGTGTTGAACTTCCCAAACTATACATGCAAAGACTGCTTCAAACTATAGAGTGACTCACATAATCGACATACAAGGCTACTAAACTCCCCCTAAGCAACAAAGTGCTCAAAACCCAGTGTAAAGTATATGGATCATGTTGGAATCAATAGATGAGTCGATATTTAACAAGTCACCAAAAAACTGGCTGAAACATGCTCATATGCCGGAGTATTAGGTTTGATGGCTAAAAGTGGTCACAATCTAACAAATAAATTTATATAGGTAGGATCAGAATGATGTCACGACCCAACTAGAAAAATAGAAATTAAATAGGATAGTTCGAATTGATAGAATGACCCCATTGAAAAAGAGAAATAATATGGGTAGGGTCGGAATGATGGCACAACCCTAATGAAAAAGAGAAATTATATAGGTAGGATTGGAATGATGGCACAACCCTACGCAAATCAGATTTTGAGGAGTCACCGGAAAGACGAATGGAACCATGCAAATCAAATCTGAGGAGTCACCGAAAAGACACGGTGCTATGCAACTCAGATATGAAAAAGCAGTTCGGAAAAAACCCACGGTAGTACGCATATTAAATATGAAAAGTAGTCCGGAGAGATGAACGGTGCTACGCAAATAAGATATGCAAAAAAAAAGGTAGTCACCAGAAGGATGACATGGTGCTACACAAATTAAATATGAAAAAGTAGTCACTGGAATGATGGCACGTGGTACACAAATTAAATATGAAAAAGTAATAACCAGTATTGATGGCACGGTGCTACACAAATTAGATATAAGAAAGCAGTCACCGGAATAATGGGGTGGTGCTACAAAAATTAGATATGGGAAAATAGTCACTAGTAAGATACACGGTGACCCAACTTTTTTTTAACATAATCATTGGCCGGATGAGCGGCATATGAGTAATAGCCGCCCGCCGACAGCGGAAGCTTTTTGATTGTTTACCAAGATCGTAGAGGTTCTGATACCATGTGAGAAATATAGGAAAAGAATATTATTGAATTGTTGTTGTGACTACATTATTACATGAGACCCTATTTATAGACCATAGAATACAATCCTTTATTAAGTAGGATACTATTTAGTATTCCTATTCCTATTCTAATTGGATTGTATAAACATATTCCTATTCTGATAAAATTGTATAAACCTATTCCTATTCTAACAGGATGTATAAACCTATTCATATTTCAATAGGATTATATAAACTTATTTTATGCTAACAATCACTACAGTAAACAGGATCCTATTAAAGAAAGTCTCATACTCAAATATGTTTCTCCTATAATCTCTTGTTCACTGGTGCCCTTTTCCAGTCTCATGACAAGATCAGCATATTTCTTAAATTTTGCAAGTCAATGTTACTGCTGAAGTAAAAGAAGTTCTGTCCTTTGATTAGTAACATAGACCCGAGATCAAACAACAATCTTAGCAAGGGTTATGCCTAGAGTTATTGAAGGATTCAGCTACAATAAAGCACTCTTTATTACTGTCTTGAGGCGCGACGCATCCACTTAAACCATTGCTTCCAAAGAGAAACAATTTTTTTTGAGAAGGTAACATTCTTGTTTTATATTCTAAAACTCAAACCCACCACAACTTGTTACAGGTTTACTAATTACAAATAAAGGAGAGTACCAGATGCATGTTGTTAAGTGGATGCGTCCACATACAGGTTTACTAATTACAATTCTAAAGCATTCATTACTGATTCTAGATCTTCCATATACTCCTGTTTACACCAAAAGTGAAATAAAACCAAGCAATTCATCATCTTCTGGATATTGTTATTTCTGTTCTGGAAGCATCTGAGGTTCCTCTCTTTCCCCACAGACCACCAGATGCATGTGGGAATGATCTTCCATCTTTCTTTATGACCAGAAATTAGGCAAAGGCGCAAAGCTACTCCATATCTTCAGGGCCTGAACAATATTTCTTGGCATCACCCAAAGTAGGCCCTTCAAATTGATGAAATGCTCCATAAAATATTAGTGATCCTACAGTTAAGAAAGAGGTGATTGACTGTTTCAGCCTCTTCTCCACACAGGATGCAGTTGGATACCCCTTTTCATGAGGTTTTCCTGTTCAAAATAGCCTGCATTGCTGGTAGCCAAGTGAAGTAGGACACTTTAGGAGGTATTTTAACTTTCCAGATGAGTTTCCATGGCACAGCCAGTAGCCTGATAGGTGAAAGGGTTGAACTTTTTGTAAGCTTCCTTCACACTGAAATTTCCCTAGCAGTTATGATTCCAAATCATTCTGTATTGGGAGGTAGAGGTTCCTTTGAATTGCTCATGGATTCAAGAAACAATTTTCAATTCCATTTATTTCGAGTGTTGAAGACACTAACTCTACAACCAAATAAATGTTCACGCAAAAAGTTGTTTCATGGAAATACGCCAAAAGAAAAAGGACAAAGCACATCTCCAAGCAAACATGGTGTAACAATGTCCCTTAAGTATGCCATGTATTTTTTCAATATTTTATGAAAGAAAGTGAATTGAGAAGCACTGTGGAATCTTGCAATTCATTACCTACAGGATCGTCAGACACCTGACTTCCAAGTTTTTGCAGCCTTCATTCTGACTGTATCCTTGGCAATCTTTTTTGTGTGTGTAAAATGGGACAAACAAGGTCATCAATGTAGACTTCAGTCTCACTACAGGAATGAAAGTTGGTAATTTCTGCATATTTGATTGTGTCATCCTTTGGATTGTATATTATTGAATTTGATCCAAACACAAGCAACCTTTATTATTCTCTTGCAATACATCTGACAATGAAAAGTGATGTCTATAAAGCTTTGGGTGGTTTTCCTTGAAATACTGACCGGCCAAAGAGCCATGAACGAGAGAAGATCAAGGAGTGAACATAACATAGTGGCATGAGGAAAATCATATCTTGCAAATAGGCATCATTTTTGTCAGATTATCGATCCTCGTCTCGGAGGCCAATTCTCAAAGAAAGGAGCATTTAGGTCTACTGAGATTGTTGTTGTTGCCTTAAATAAAATGCAAAATCCAGCCTCAAATGAGTTAAGTTCTGGAAATACTGATGCTTCTGCCTTCAATGAGTTAGCCTCCAGTCCTAGAGTTTAAATTAAAGATGTTGGTGTCAACTCATAAAATTTGGGATTAAATCTATCCTATATTTAGTTGAGGGTATTCCCTAATACCATGATAAATCCTGGATAACCTGGCTTTGACATCTTAACTCCATACTCCTTCATAACCCACAAACTTAATTTAAAATTTGACACCAACATCTTTAATTTAAACGCTAGGAGCAGGGCCAACTTAACTCATTGAAGGTAGACGCACCAGCATTCAAGAACTTAACTCATTTGAAGTCTGGATTTTGCATTTACTCTAAGGCAGAAAAACAACAATCTCAATTGACCTAAATGCTCCTTTCTTTGAGAAGTGACCTCCGAGATGAGTATCTATACTCTGACAAAATGATGCCTATCTGCAAGATATGATTTTTCTCATGCCACAAAGTTATGTTCATTCCTTGATCTTCTCTCGTCCGTGGCTCTTTGGCAAGTCAGTATTTCAAGGAAACCCACCCAAAGCTTAATAGACATCAATTTTCATTGTCAGATGTCTTGCAAGAGAAAAATAAAGGTTGCTTGTGTTTGGATTAATTTCAAGGAAAACCACCCTGTCACCCTTCTTATTCATCATAGCCATGGAAGGACTTGATTCAGACAGCAAAGGTGAAAAAGGGTTGGGTAAGGGGCTTCCAGGTGGAACACAGTGCACTAAATGGCTTGAAGATCACTCATCTGCAATACACATGATACTCTTATTTTTTGTGAAGCAGTGAGAGAGAAAATGTTGATTCTAAGAGTAATATTCATCATCTTTGAAGCAGTCTCTGCATTACACATCAACTGGGGTAAGAGCTTCATTTATCCCATAATTTAGGTGGCTGAGGCAGATAGTTTGGCAGAAGTCTTGGGTCGTAGAGTAGGGGAGCTACCAACTATATAACTAGGCATGCCACTGGGGTCAAAGAGCAATCCTGGAATAAGTTCATATGTTCAATCAAGGGCAATAAAACCAATCCATGCAATCACGACTGCCTTAACCTATCCAAGTTTGGGCAAGTCAATATTGAACTCAACCCATTTTGACCCGCTCATTTCAGACCTTTTAATAGCTAGGTTCTAAATTCACCCATGAAAAATCTTATCAAAATATATTAAAGATGTTTTTTTTGTTAAACATGTTATATATTTCCATAACGAAGGAAACATTTGATACTTCAACAAATTATTTTTAAAAAAAAAACTAATAAGCATTGGACAGATTGTGTTATGACCCATTTGTTAAAGCCCATTTCGGCCCAAGTAACTTTGGATGGGTCATTGCCCTGCCTATTTTCTAAGTCATCCTATTTTAATCTGCTCAAATTCAGCCCAACTTGTCTATTTGATACCCCTAGCTCAAGCAATGAAGATTCACCAATCTACAAAGATTGAGATTGTGGTCGTTGCAATCAAGGAAGCCTAGTTTATTTAGTGGCTAATGGTATTATAGAAGTGCAGCTGAAAATAGATTCCTTGGTGCTTAATAACATCTTGGAACACATATGTGATATTCCATAGAACATTGTATCTGTTGTTAAGGAAATTGTGATATGCTTTACCATACCACATTGCCAATCAAACTTTTTGAGTTTCATGGAGTTATCTGCATAACTATTCCAAATTTACATCATCAAAATATAAAAGTTTTAAAGAGTTCTCCAACCAGAATACTCAGCAAAATCATAGTTGATCCTAGAAATGATAACTAGCACTCACTCGATCTGCATTGTTACTATCATCTGATGATCTTCTTGACCCAATTAGTGAGGGACCGTCACTTCCTAAATCTGGTACCTGCCAAAAAAGAAAAGAAAAGAATGAGACAATCAACAATTGTCACAAGAATAATATATGACACATGGACAACTAAAAGAAAAATCAAATAGTCTCATAGACATTTTCTTCTCTTTTCTGATAATTGCATTCCAAGAACCATAGAAGAAGTACTAGACTACAAGTAAACCATGGAAAATTATTTATTTCAAGTAAACCCTTCCTATTTGCCAATTTTCTTTCTTTTTCTTGATTACCATGAAGTTCAACCCAAGTTGAGCGCAGCTCAACTAGTTTCAAAATTTACATGCTACCTCCCACAAGCATAGGCACCACCAGGTAAGTGGCTTGCCTCCTCTGAAATTTGAACCTAAGCCTCATGGTTGTCAATCCACTTCATTAACCACTTGACCACACCCTTGAGCGCGTGAAAGTCTTTCTTTTGAAATGAAAATGCCTGGGAAAACCAACAATAACATATTTTTTGTTTTTCAAATCAAGTAACTTCAATCTGTATCATAAGTTCAGATCATTCTGATGAAGAAATCCATCTGTGGCCAATTCTTGGGACCAACCACATACTTGGAAACCTAGAGATTAAGGATCACCTCTCTACCATAATTTCATATCATAATAGGACCTTTAATTTTTATTTTTATTTTGTTTTATCTTTACAATGATAGGACCTAATACTTATTCCGGTCCTATAGTACAACAGCTAGAATCTAGGCGGTTGTTACTGTTCATATGTTGCTCGTAACATATAGATATTTGTGCTTAATTTGGCCTCGAATCAAATTTAATGCAAGGGCTGAAATTGAACGATGTGAATAAAGAGGAGAAGAGAAAATTATGCATCCTACAAAGCATGTTAATATCAAAATGAGCCCAAGATTCTTTAACCTCGTACTCGTTCATAATCCACACATCTATGCAAGTGCTAGGGCGTAATCAGAAAGTCCAAAAAGATCATTTACAAACACTCCTATCCACAAACTAAAATGTCTTTCTACACAAGAAGATCACTCTACCTTTCCCCATTTCTCATCATCCATATCAACAGAAATGATATCCCAAGGCTCCAAACTATTATACCATTGAAGACCATTAGTATCACTTATTTTCTTTAACAAGAAAAGGGTTAAAATGGAGCTTTTGGCTAAAAATCTTAACTATATTCCAAACTTAGACAACATCCTTTCACTGTCACAACGAACAAAAAACATCCCTCACTTATCCTAAAAATGGCATTTTCACTTATCCTCAATTTGATTTTCTCTTTGACTTAATAGGTTGGTATTCTAGTATGTTAGGTTCTTGTTTACTACGTGCGTACATGTTTACATTTATGAATTTCTCTCATATAGGGAAAACTCTGCCGAACTTTTAGCGTGAAAATAGTTAAGTTTTCCTGGTAGACTTACTGAGCACTGGACATAGACTAGGTGTAAAGGGCAGCCCACTGTATTAAAGCTCCCACTAGCACAGGGTCCAAGAAGGGCCAGACGTGTGTCGTCATAAAAAGGGTCTTGATAAAGTCATGGCCAAAACTTAGATGTCCATATTCAACGCCCCTACAGGTGTGATAGGGAAGTTAAAAAGGTTGCAAAGAAATTTCACTTAGTTTGTTGGTAAGCCATGACATCTACTAAATAATGGAGCTGCTAAGGGTTAAGGACTTGAAGGTCTTCGACAAAGCACTCCTGGGTAAATGGTTGTGGAGATTTGCGATGGAGGGAGGAACCTTATAGATAAGGATGATAGCAGATAAATATGGAGAGATGGGAGGGGGATGAACAACAAATGTGATCACAATGCCTTCCGGGTCAAGTGTGTGGAGGAATATCATGAAGGGTGGGATGTTATTAATGATAACATTGCCTTCAAAGTTGGGGAAGAGAGTATGGTAAGTTTTTGAGGGAAAAAGGGCGTGGAAGTTTGGTGCTCAAGGATGAATTTTCGTTATTGTATAGAGCCTCCTGCCACTGGAAATTGTCTGTTCAGCAAGTTAGGATACACGGGGACGGGGACGAGGACTGTATGGAATTTGAGCTTTAGGAGGACTTTCTGCGATTGGGAAGTGACCGAGTTTCAGAGATAGCTAGGTTTACTTAAAAAGCAACGTGAGCCAGTAAACAGACCCAATGCTTTGAGTTTAAAGTTGGGGAATGAAAAATAGGGCAGAGGATAGTTTTCCCTTTGTCTCGATCTGGATACCCAAGGTGCTGAGTCCCAAGGAAGGTGTTAGCTACTAGAGGAGTGATTCTAACAGCGGAGAATCTTAGGAAAAGAAAGGTTGTTTGCTTGAGGTGGTGTTTCCTTTGTAAGGAGCGGGTGAGGAGGTGGACCATATTCTGTTACATTGCAATTAAGCCACGACTTTATGGGAATATATCTTTAAATGGTTTGGAATTACTTGGGTTATGCCAAGAACCATTAAGGAGTTGCTTCTCGGCTGGAAGAGTGGAGTTAGGAGAAGAAGGCACAAAGCTTGAAATACTACTCCTTTTGCTTTGATATGAGTCATTTGGAAAGAGAGATATAGGAGAACCATTTTCGTTTGGAGCACCCATGTAGTTCATGTCCGTATAGAGGAGTGAGTGTCTTTTGGAGAACCATATTTTGAACATTTCTCCACTTTTTGATGTATCACACTCACTTGTATACGGCCAAGTTGTCCTTGTTATTATCAATGAAAGCTTTTAGCTTTGATCAAAATAATACTTTTGATACCATTAACAAACTAGAGTTTCAATTTAATCGCATTAAACAGGTTGGTCTACTAGGCTACATATGACAATTGCACCTTGTTCCTTTTGAACTATTAATATTTTCAAAGATCAATCAGAATATGTGTGGATTCTATAAAATACAATTTAGATACAAGTCACCACTATTAAGGAACAAGATTAAATAACTGCCTCTCTCGAGATTAAAATCCCTATCGATACACCAGGAAGGAGACGGTGGGAAGGAAGCATCTATGATTTAGTCTTCAAACAAAAGACCTCATTACTGTTTGACTTGGAACCTTCTAGTTTCAGATAAGAAAGATGAAAAATCCTTCACTTTCATGTGCTCTACTGTAGAGGGACCTATTACAGAAAGTTCCATACTCAAATATATTTCTCCTATAATATCCTGCGTTTACTGGTACTCCTTTCCCAGTCTCATGATCAGATCAGCATATTTTCTCGATCACTTTCTCATTCGAACCAGTTTTGCAAGTCAATGTTACTGCTAAACTGAAAGAAGTTTTGGCCAATGATTGGTCAAATAACTAAAGTGATGAAAAACAGGGATGATTTATAGATAGTAAGCTATAGCAACAAGGAAAACAACAAAAGTAAGATACTACATCAGACATCAGCTCTCATTCTTAATTGGTCTAGAAGCACGACACATCCACTTAAAACACTGCATCCAAAGAGAAACGATTTCCAAGGCCATTTATTTTGAGTGTTGACGATACCAAACTCTACAACTAGACAAATGTTCACGCAAAAAGTTGTTTAATGGAAATACGCCAAAAGGAAAAGGACATGGAAGATCTCGAAGCAGATATGGTGCCATAAATATGCAATGTATTTTTGTATATTTTACAAAAGAAACAGAATTGAGAAGCACTTGTGAGAAATGCTTGACGTGGAATCTTAAATTCATTACTTACATAATCGTCATTCATCTGAGTCTTTGCAGCCTCCATTCTTACTGTATCCTCGGCTGTTCGTTTTTTTTGGTGTGAAATGGGACAAACAAGGCTTTCAATGTAGAAAGCACTCTTCATACAGGAACCAAAGTTAGTAATCTCTGCATATTTTATTGTGTCATCCTTTGTATTGTATATGGCCGAAGTTGATCCAAACACAACCAGAATTTCACCTTTATTTGACATGCAAAACGGAGTGGTAACCACATATTTTCCAGGGATGGGACGTTTGATGGTATACATTTTTGCCCAAGACTCTTTAACCCCATACTTCTTCATAACCCATAAATTTACGTGAGAATGAGAATTACAGAGTATAGAAAGATAATTACCCAATACTCCTAGCCTCAAACCAAAATCCTCTCCTACACAAGAAGGTTGCTCTACCTTTTCCCAATTCTCATCAGCCATATCAACAGAAATGATGCCCCTAGTCCCCATACCATTGTTCAAATTAAGACCACTAATAGTAGCCCAATAAAGCTTCCCATTTACAAACGTACCTGATTGAAGAAGTTGCAACCCACCTGGAAAATCATCCTTACTTCTCCAAGAATCACTGCTTAGACTATATATGTTGACCTGGGTGTCCTCCAAAAGCCCATTTTTATACCTACCAAATATACCTACAACCTTATAATCATCATGGCACTCATCAAATCCAAAACCATATGTAAAAATGTTGGTATTCTTCAACCTAGGTCTAGAAGCAGGCAATTTCTTGTACTTACTAATTGTTGGGTTCCACAGAATTAACTCGTATGCCCCATCAGTAAGGCAAATCAACCCATGGGCTGAACCCACAATGTTGAAAGATTTGTAGGGATATTCCAAGTCAGATGCCTCAACAACAGATCCACAAAGTAAACACCTAATCGAACAAATCTTAAAATTGGAGCAACTTCTCCACATGAGCTTATGGTGGTTGTAGTCCTCGTTTTTTGCTGATAAACTAAGATGGGTCTTGATAAAATCTTGACTAGAGATTAGAGCAAGCCAAGATTTTGAAACACACTTAAATTGAAGGAGGGATTTCACTGGTAACCTTAAGAGAATTTCAGTTATGAGTTCCGGTAGAAGGGTGGGAATCGCCAAGCTAGAAGAATCTTGCATTGAAGTTACTGAAAATTGTGAATGGCTTGTGGGTTTGATCCGATTTGAGGGTTGATGGGAGGCTTCATCTCCCTTGGATTCCATTTGAGGGTGGAAAATTTTGCAATCTTTGAAATTTGATTTTGCTATGTAAAAGGTTAGTACATGGTTTTGGGTATTTGTGACTTGTGAGTTTTATGGTCGATTACCTAATTCATCATTCCTTTTAGAGAAAAATTCTCTCAATAGTTCTTTTGTGTTTTCTTTTATACTCCCTCCGTCCTATATTACTTTTCCAATTTCGTGATGAACCCAAAAGCCATAAAGATTTGGTAAGGCCTGGTTGAGTTTCATGACAAAAAAACTACTATAGATCTTCAATATTGGAGATGGTGAAGGGAGAGATAATGATGAACTATGATGAAGAGGAAAGAGAGGTTGGCGGCGGTGAAAGAGGATGGAATGGAATATCTAGGGTTCTATAATGTGTAGCGATATTCTCTTAGAAGTGCAAATTAAGTAATAAAAAGAATATTACTATTTTATTAAAATGCTTTATTTTGGTTGCTAATCAAGTTAAATATTCATTGTTCTTTCCGCTCTTCCTTTTTCTTATCTTTGTAACAGGACATGAAATAGATTCACACTGTATATCGCTCTTCTCACAAAAGTTTTCCTAATTAATGGGGCCTTGAGCTGTCTCGGCTCAATGTTCTCATTTTGTGGTTAAAACTTTCGGTCCATTCATTTGTTTCACCAAACCAATAGTTCAACCTATCTACGTTTACCGCTTGTACTACATCACTATTTTAAAAATAATTAGCTACAGACCAATTTTGTAATTGTACAACAAAATGCATTGTAGATCAGCGACGGATTATCAAAAGTTTATTTTAGCTACGAGAAATTTAATGACGGATTAGTAACAAACTTCTTAGCGAATTTCAACTTTCTTTTGTAGTGGTTTAGAAACCTTGCTCTATTCTATTCTTCTTGGTGTAGAAGTCATAACAGGAGTTCTTCCTCATTGAGTCACTCAGAACTTTGTAAAACCAATTATCCTCAAATAAATATTTTTCTATATATAGATGAGAGGGACTTCTGTTAAATAAATTATGAAAGGTCAATTTACTTTGATAATGAGGTTTACTTTGAAAAAATAAATAAGAGTGATTATTGTCATGTAATATAACTTCACATAGGGGTGTAAGGTGTTAAAGGAAAATCAGAAAATTGCACCAAATCAAACGAAGTCGACTTGAAAAAATTGATTTCCATTTGATTTAGTATTTCAGTTTAAAATTGCGGTAACATTTGACCTATTGTAGTGTTGCATTGGATGAAGCGGTCATGGAAGTGAGGCTTGTCATTCAGAGTATTCCCAAAAGAGAAAGTTTTAAGTATTTTGGATCCGCAATCCAGGATAGTGGGGACATCAACGATGATGTCACACAATGCATTGGCGCGGCATGGATGAAATGGAGGCTTGCCTCTAGAGTCTTGTTTGTTAATGAAGGTACCACATAAACTTATAAGTAATCTCTACAAAGTGGTGGTTAGACCGCCCTTGTTTTTGGGTGGAGTGTTGGCCATCCAAGAATTCACATGTACAGAAGATGCATTTGGGGGAGATGCACTTTGGGGAGATTGAAGATGTAGAGACGGATATATGGGCATACTAGAAATGACAAAATTAGGAATGAGGTTATTTGGGAGAATGTAGGAGTAGCCTCTATGCCAGACAAGATGAAGAAAGTGAGACTGAAATGGTTTGGGCATGTGAGAGAAGGTGTGCCAAATCCCCTAGTGAGGAGGTGCGAGAGGTTGGGTGTTGGGGTTCACGGAGGGGTAGAGGTAGGCCAAAAAAGAATTGAGAGTAGGTGATACCAAAGACAACACTAGATTGGAAGGAACAGAGGTCGCGTATTAGGGTAGAAGGTTAGTAGCCTTGGTTAGGGTTGTTCAAAATCGAACCCAAACCGATAATCCGAACTGAAAAAAAAAAGTTATTGGTTTATCAATAATGAGCTTCGTGGTTTTGATAACGGTTTTAATATTTTTTTTCTTATCGGGTTATCGGTTCTTAACAGTTTGAGGTTTTTTCTTATCGGGTCAACCGATAACCCGATAATAATTAAATAATTATATTTATACTATTTTGTATATAAAGTCCTTGACTTAGAGTTTGGTTTCTATTTTCATTTTTTATTGTCTCAAACTCTTGGTTATTCTACAATTTAAAAGTGTTTGCTTTTGAGCAAGACGTAACTTATGAAGACGTAACTTATGAACTCATGTGCATGGTTCATTTTGTTTGTCACCTTGTTTCTAAGTGATTTTCAATGATTATTTTTATGTCAAATCTTAACGATTAAACTGATAACCAAATCAATAACAATCAATAATCGATAAACCAATTACCGATAAGTCAATATATTAATAGTTCTATAACGATTTAACATCTCTACAAACCAATAACCAATAAGTCAAACCTATAAACTTCAAAACTGAACCAACCGATACGCATCTCTAGGCTTGGTAGTGACTAGTGCCTATCACAGTATTACTCATACCCTTGTAGTTATGGTCATATGTGGTTTATTATGTTGCGATTATCACACTATTTTGTTTTGTTATGGTTCTTTTCCTTCTTTTAGTTGGGTTTGATGTACTTAAGTTAAGCGTCTTTCGGAAACAACCTCTCTACCTCCACGAGGTAGTGGTGAGGTATGCGCACACTCTACCCTCCCCAGACCCACCTAGTGGGATTTCACTAGGTATGTTGTTGTTGTAGTTGTAAGATTTGACTTATTCTGGTTTTAAATGAATAAATATCAAAAAATAATAGAACCAAACCTACATGTCGAGAGAATACACAATAAAAGGTGCATGAGAGTACATAATGCATAGAGATGAAATAGAAGGAGATCTATAAGTTCATTATGGAGAATGATTTGCCTATTAATATCTCATAATGCATGTGGAGGGCATGGAAGTTCAATTTACCTATTGATGATGTGGAAAGAAACCATAGCACACTTACTTCTAACATCACACTTATTGCTTCAGGAGTACTGCCTGCAAGCATTTCAAATATGAGAGTTGAAGGATTCATACTAACAATTCATTCTGCTTAGTTAGTACATTTTTCAGTTTTTTTTTAAATCTTAGCATCATGTTATTCCATTGTTTTCCATGTTATAATTAAGGATGGAAGTAGCCTATTTACTTTTGGCCAGTTCTTATTTCATCCATGATGTAAGTGATAGCTTTGATTTTGAATGATAAAATTAGTCACTAGACACTCAGCCTAATGGTATATTAGCTTCATGAAATAGCAAAATATTACTGTATAGAACCTTCATCAAATATAAAAAGGTTTCAAACATTTGTTCAACAAGAATATCCAAATAAAATCATCTTTATTCCGAACAATGACTATTAATTGGCACTCACTTGATCTTCATTGTTATGATAGTCTGATGATCTTCTTGACCCAATAGGTGAAGGAGTGACACTTCCTACATCTGGCACCTGCCATTAAGAGAAAAGAAAACAAAACGAGACAATCAATAAGTACCATACCACAAGAAGAATATATGACACATCCACAACTAAAAACAGTAGTAAAACAGCCAGAATAAGTATAAAGAAAAGTTAAAATAGTCTAATTGACATTATCTTCTTCTACTCCAACTGTGGTCCAAGAACCATAGCAGAAATACAAGTGAACCATGGAAAATTTTATTTATCTCAAGTGAACCTTTCCTATTTGCCAATCTTTCTTTCATTTCTTTAAAACCATGGAGTCCGGCCAGCTTGTGCGCACCTCAACTAATTTCACAGTTTATGGTTACATCCCACCGGCACAAGCACCACCAGGCAAGTGGCTTTTTCCTCGGTAGGATTTGAACCTAATACCTTATAGTTCTCAATCCATTTCATTGACCTCTAGACCACACCCTTGAGTGCATCTGAAAGTGCCTAGGAAAATCAGCAATAACCTTTTTTTTTTGTTTTTTAGATGATGCAGATCATGTTTAAGCCTCAACATACATCATAAGTTCATATCATTATCTTGTAATGATCAAGAAATCCGTCTATGGTCAATCCTTGGGACCAACCACATACTTCAAAACTTGGAGATCAAGGATTAGCTTCTCTACCATAAAAGTTCATATCATAATAGGACCTAATACCTGTTCCGATCCTAGAGTAGAACAACTAAAAGCTAGAATGGTGCTGATGTTCATATGATGCATTTAACGGATAGATATTTGTGCTTAATATGGTCTTGGAATCAAAATTTAATTTGTCTAGCAAGGAGATCTCTAATGCAAGGGCTGAACTTGTACAATGCAGTAAAGAGAATGAAAAGAATTATTTATCTTACAGACCCTATTAAAATCTCATTCTGCATGTGGAGATAGGTTCAGAAGATATCCGGTTATCTTAACTTCGACAAACAAGTCACAATTCAACAATCAACATTGACCATTCACAAGAACATTATTTTACAAAAATAGTTAGAATCCAACATCAAAGCAATGTCCAATCATTTTGACTACATGACTTGATAACCACGTGCAATGCATAAGCCGAGAGACTAGTTTGTGTATATATACAACCTTATAATCATCACTTAACTCACCAAATCCAAAACCACTTATGAAACGTGGTATTCTTCAACCTAGGTCTAGAATAAGGCAATTTCTTTTACTTATAATGGTTGGGATTCCATAAAACAATTCTTTTGCCCCATCGTCAAGACGAATCAATCCATTGACATAACCCACAATCTCTAAAGATTTGTTAATAACAGACCCACAAAGTAAATACCTAACATAACAACCCAAAAGATTGTTCTTTTAACAACTCAACATAAGCTTATGGTGGCTATAGTCCGCGTTTTTACCTAATAAGCTAAGATGGTTCTTAATAAATTGTTGACTACAGATTAAAGCAAGACAAAATTTTGAAAACACACCTGAGCTGCAGCAAGGATTTCACCAGTAATTCTTCAAGATTCTTGCACTGAAGTTGATAAAAATTGAGAATGGTTTGTGGGTTTCATCCATTTTGGGCATTGATTCACTTTCTTTTTTGGATTCCATAGGAAAAAATTGCACTCTTTGATGATGATTTTGCCATGAAAAGGTTAGTGAGAAAGGTTTTGTTTATTTGTGAACTATTCCGTTTGGAGGTTGATGAAAGGGTTTTTAAAAAAAAAAAAACTTATTAATGTATTGTAATTTTAACAAAAATAAAAATATTAGTATTTAATGTATTTGAGCTACATATCAATGTATTCGATTTGATTTTTTAATTTTTAAGAAATTAATTTAATTAGAAATTTATTAGGAATAAATTATAATTCATATTAAAACTATAACATTTATGTAATTTACACATATTATTTTGAAAACAATTTTACTGAGTTACTCGTTTGAAAAGAAAAATTTATGAATTATATAATGAAAATGCAAATAGAAAACAGATTGTTTTGAATTAATATATTATTTTTCATTAGTAGTAGAAGATTTTCACTATACATATCTTATCAAGTTATATTTTCACTATTAATATATTCGACTCAAAATTTATATTAATATATGCAAATTTCATACAATTTTATATAGCTTATACAGTAATTGGTGAGTAAAATTTCAAGTTTTGAGTCAGATTCAAAGCTAGTTATTTTTTTAGAATTTAACACATTTTTTGAAGAAATTCAAACAATTATTTGTATAGATATTTCATGTTAATTTTATATAGTTTTCATGCTAGAAATTGTAAGCAAAATTCTAAGTGATACGTATATGATTCTATATAAATTCTTAAATTGATAAGGAGTTATAAATGGATATGAAATTTGATTTGTATCAGTTGGGATGTGAGTGACTAGTTTGGGTATAAAATGTGTATAATTTATGTATGCATTAGCAATAGAAGCTTTTCAGTGCAGGAATATGTAATGTATATAAAGACAGACTTGTATCATTTTGAGATATGTACGGTCACTGTGTGTACAAAATCTATATAACATTGTAATTCAAAAAAAAAAATACTGAAGACTTGTGCGTGTGAAATCTGGTACATATAATCTTTTTTATATATATATATATAGTTAACATCTCGTATTTTTCATAAGATAGTTGTGTATCTCTTCTATACATATTTGAATCATCGCATTTTCGTTTTAGCAGCTTATTCTCTTTCAAGGTCATTTTTACCTTATTTTGAATTTCTTTATTTCTAATTTTATCTCTCTTAGTATGTCGACGTATCTATCACAAAATTCTCATTTTGCCACCTTCATCTTCTTAACGTGAGAATTTTTGAATTTGTTAACACTTCGCCTCATATAACACGGTTGAATCACCATTTTATACCTATATTTAAGTTTTTGTGACACATTTTTATCACACGAGACTTTAGATGCAAGCCTATATTTCATTCAGGTTGCAACGATACGGTAAGTGACATTTTCATTTACTTTAATAATCTCCAATATACTTGAGACCTCTTCTCTAATGATAGACATGTGTATCAAGTTTCACTTTCATGTCAGCCTCATGTATTATGCCACTGGATTTTCAATTCATATCTAAGTTTCATTCAACCTCAACCATTTAGACGACTTTAGGATATGTCTCCAAACCTCTAGAATTAGCTCCATCACGAATATTGTCATCCACAAATAAAATACACTATAACACCACACTTTGAATGTTGCATCTATGAATCCATCACCAAGGCAAATAAAACATGATCCCATCACAATTGGAAAGTGCTATAAGTTTTTTCTTAATATCATTATTCAACTCCATCATATATGTTTCTTATCACTTTAATATATGTCATCGGTACATCTTTTAGCCTTAGAGCATTTCCATATAACCTTCATAGGAACTTTGTCGTAAGCCTTTTGAGGAGATTCTATAAAGTAGTTTGAAAGCTAGAGATATACATACGAGATACACTTAGACGATAAAAAACATGTACATAAAGCTAAAATTCGAATAGTGTCAAGGAAAGACACTCGAAAGTCTAACGTAGTTAAATTTTAATGTCATAACAATCAAAATCGAAATAAAACAAAACTCTATTTTTTCAAAAATTATATTTGAGATTCTAAAAATATATTATTTGAGAAAGGAAAAAAAAAAAAACTTGAAGTAGATATAATGCCACAACATCATCATCCAAATTTTCTCAAACATTTGGCGCTTTGCTTTTCCTCTTCCCTGTATCTCTGCACTACAGCCTCTTGTTCTCCTCCAATTCCAAATCCTACCGAAAATGGTGAAAACAGTAGCAGCCATGCGAGGAGCTGGAGGAACCCTTTTCTGTTCTCAGAGTTTTGCTGTCTTCAATAACTCTCAAATTCATGCCCAAATTCGACCTTCATTACCTCTTACATTGCCACCACTTGTGCACAAATTGACCACTTTCAGTAATCAAGATTCAATTTTGGCGAAAACCCAGTATCGTCTTCGACTTAAGGTTGTTACTAAAGCTGCTGATTCGTCTCAGCCTACCGCTGCTATAACTTCATCCGGCAAGGCTATTGTTCCCGATGAAGAGTTTTCACTTGCTAAGGTACTTTTCTTTTGATTTAGTTGACTCATTTGGAGAAGAATGATTATGGGGTCATTTGCATATTTGCCCAAATAGCTTTTTTTTTTATTGCTGGATATAAGTTTATATTTTCGTATCATAATATCCACAAGTTATCCCCGGCGTTCTTAATGAACTTATGTACGCTAGGCGTAAGTTCAATTTCTAAGAGAAAAATTTAAGACCAGTGGTTGTTATGAGTTTAAGTTCTATGGACTTACTTATCAAATGAAAGCCCTTTTGAGTCTAGTTTGTAATGCTGCTAACTGTTCGTCAATCGGAGCTCTGTACGGGAAGTTATGACCATTGAGGATTCATATTGATGCCCTAACTTATTTGGAATCGAGACATAGTTGTTATAATTTATGAGGTTCTTTCTTGAATGATTTTATATTTGCCACAATAATACTCCTCCTTTTTCAAAATGTTTGATACTGTTCCTACTAATGATGTTTTATTCAACTTTCAATGATTCAGTATTCAAATTTTAAATTCTGTCAATGTTTTCTCAATCAAACTAATAGTAACTAGTTTGGTAGTAATATTTTAAAATCTGAAACTCAATGCAGTAGTACATGTCGTATAACATTTTATGGAGGGAGTATAGTAAGGACAAAGAAAACATTATAGAGGAATATGTCAGTGAGTAAGAGAATAGGTAGTTAGAGATTTAGTGGAAAAGAACTAGTCACTGGATTTCGAGTGAGAAAAGTAAAACTTTACTTTTGCATTCAAATAAGATAATCTTTGAACTGCACCTAAGGGTGTAGCCTAGTGGTCAATAAAGTGGGTTGAGCACCATGAGGTTTCAAGTTCTAATTCCACCATAAATAAAACACTAAATGATATCTTTCCATTTGTTCTGGCCAATGCGGACAGTCCTGTAGGCATACCGGACACCATGGCAATCAGAAGATGATAGCCTTGGCGGACAGTCCTGTAGCCATACCGCACACCATGGTTATCGGAAAAGATTTTTGAGCTTGACTGATAATATATTTTTACACTGTAGTCGTTTCAGTTCCTTTACGTTACATCATTTTATTAATGTTTATGGGTTTCTTTCCTGCACTAATTATGGAGTTTTTCCTTGCACTAATGTGGACTATTTTCTTCTTTTCATCATGTGTTTTTCCTTACTATAATGCACAACTACGTTGTGTGCTTAGTTTTAAAACCCATCTGACTTGGACTTTTCTTTGCTTTTACATCATCAAGAAAGATTGCAATTTTATCCTATATCAATTTATTTGGGTCCTATAATACTGGAATTTTCTTGGTCTAGTAAGAAATTCGATTTTGATGAAAATGAACAGCTTTATAGGCCATCAATGTTCTCAAATCTACTGGTCATGAAGGAATTATCACTTGTTCTCTGAACTCGCTCGCATGTGCAGGTTTCTTTTGGAGTTATTGGACTTGGTCTTGGTGTTTCACTTCTCTCGTGAGTATAATTGATTCATCATACTTTATATTATTGACTTTCTGTTGTCTAAATTGACAAAGAAATACTTCAATTAAAGGGCTTTAATTTTGTTCATTCATATATAGGCTTTCATATTTGTCCTGTCCTTTTGGTTCTTCTGAGTCCCACACTTCTTTTCTTTTCTCTCCCCTTTTATTTTCATAGCAAAGAAAAGAGATTATTGGAGGTCACATTTCCTTTCTTGCTTTCTCATTTTTGACACATTTAATTTGACCTTAAGTCTACCTTGACACTACTATTGTTCATTACACTCAACAGGTATGGTTTTGGGGCATATTTTAACATTCTTCCAGGTTCCGAGTGGTCTGCAATTATGTTGACATATGGTTTCCCACTTGCAATAATTGGCATGGCTCTTAAGGTGATCTTAGCTCTCCTCTTCTTGACCAACTTGCTTGTATGAAGTTAATAAGACATAGGATCTCAGTAATGAATTATTGGATCCATACTTCGAAGTATGTTCTGTCTAGTGTTGTTTAATTCACTGAAGCAAATATTTCTGCTGTCATGCATGAACATGTGGACACACCTCTAATCTGCCACCTTGATGATCCTGGTGGGGTGATCAGTTTCATTGGATAACTTACTCTCTTTTACTTTTCAGTATGCAGAGCTCAAACCTGTGCCATGCCTGACATATGCAGATGCTGAACTACTAAGGGAAAAATGTGCAACTCCAGTCCTTAAGCAGGTAATGTTCTTCCGAAAACCCTCCTGTCAACTTGACCTTTCCCAAAGCACGTTAATGCATACCAAGAAGCTCCAACTTTTTTGGGAAGGGGTGTATTTTAGCATGGTTATTCAGCCAAAAGTTTGTGATAGGCAGAAGTCAAAGATAATAGTCCCTTCTGAAGTTAAACATCCCCCTTAGCTTTTCCAGCAGCCCAAAAATAGTTTTTAACATCCTGTAAAATACTATTTTTATTGAACCTTAGGTTACACCATGATTTCTTGAAGTCCACCTTACTGCTGTTAATAAAAATTATTTCTTGTCCACCTTTACTCCTCCTAATAGGCTAATACAATTTTTTGCCTCTTTCCCGTTACCAAAAGACTAAAGTAACAGTGGTCCTTTATGTTCCCTGGACTAACCATTCCAATTTATGTGACATTGTTTGACTTGACACAAAAGTGTAAGAAAGAAAGGAAAACTTTTGTAGTTAGTGGTCAAAAACACTCCTTGACCATTTGTGTGGCTATAAATCATTTCATTAAGGGTAAAAGGAGAAATCTTGAATTAAGTTGTTTTTATTGGGACGAACTAAAAATGAAAGTGTGCCACATAAATTGGGATATGGGGAGTATATATGTGCTATTCTTATCTTGATGACTATGAATCAGAGACTTAGACGTTCATTTTAATATGCAGTGAGTAGCTTGTCGCTAGGTTAAGTCAAACTTCTACAATTCCTGATACGATTCTTCTACTAAGATAAAAATGAAGTCTAAACACAATTGTTTCCTACTATTGATGATTTGCTACTAATACTTCCTTATGATTGTACTCCCAGATTTCATTTTAGTTATTTCATATTCAGGATAGGTACATTCTTCAGTTACTGACTAACTAGTAATAGGATTTTCTTTCTATAAGGTTAGGAGCGATGTGATAAGATACCGTTATGGGGATGAGCAGCATTTGGATGAGGCATTGAAGCGTATTTTCCAATTTGGACTGGTAATTTCCCTTATCGTTGTGTTTAGAAACTGATCTTAATAAGAAGCAAACACTGATGAATTTTCGGGTGAACATATTACAAATAAACATGATATGTCCCACATTTTAATTACTTTGAGTTTTTGAATGAGGTGAGCTTCATAACTCAATGGAAAACTCCTAGAAAAAAGAAGTATTTAAGTTGACATTGTATCTCCACCGCAAAACTCATCATTCTCATGGGCTTAGCCTATAGGGAAAATTATGCACGCACCATGGTAAATGTTAAAATAAATGTGTTTTGCATTCTAATAGCTTTTTACATAACTAAGCAATTTTCATCATAGGTTGAGCAGCGAACTTTCTTGTGGCTATTTTTTAGTTTAGCTAGAAAGGATACCCTGTTCTTTATATATTTTTCATTTATAAGAATCTGCTAAATCCAGAAACTTTGTATGCAGCAACATGCTTTCTCCTTCCGAAAGATTCTTTAGCAACTTCTTACCATATGGTGGAAGTGATTGATTTGGGTCTCTAAGAAGCCGTTTCACAATTTTAAGCTTAAATTGTTAGCAGGCAAATACAGACTCGTGCAAGTTCATTATTAATAAAACGTAGAGAAAAGATGACACTAGGTTGTGATCAATTTTCAGGAATGTTGTTCGGATGGGTTAACCATCGACTCAAAACCCTATAAAATGAGTAAATTCATGAAAAGTTCATCCTCAAACTTTGTCGCATGATCCTCTTCTTTTCCATTCTTTTGGTTCAATGAGTTTTGTCTTCCATCTAGTAGCTTCATATCAGCCTCACATATTGCCAGATTTTATGCCCCAATTCTGACAGTGATGTACCTTTGTAGTGGAATAGACACAAAATAGCTTTGGCAACAAGAACAAAATCTGTCTATCTAAAACTTGTAACATGTGTTCAAAATATTCAATATGTTGACTGTCGGTCTTAAACATCAAGTCTATCTGTTGATAAAATTTTCTGAGTACTCCTTTTCTTCTCTCTTTTCGTTGCAGGGTGGAGGAATACCACGTAGAAGTGCTCCAATCTTACAAAATATTCGAGAAGAAGTATGCTCCTTGAACTTGATTATGTTTCTAATCAATGATTTGCTTCCTCTTATGAAATAATATGCTGAGTAGTTCTTTTATCCTATGTTACTCGGACCCTTCAAAAATGTTGCCGTTCCCATGTTGGATCCTTCAAAAATACTGGCGGTATTTCTGAAGTCCCAAGTTAGACTTTATAATTTCTAGATTTTATAAATTATCCGCCCACCTAAACTATATCTGAAATCTCTGTGGATCCTACAATTCCACTATTTGGATGTTGACAGTTGTATTCAGTTGGACCTTATTATAACCGAGAAATCCCCAAGGACCAACCGGTCCACAGTTTGATACTCAGTGCACTCCTTTACCTTTTTCCACGTTTATACTGCGTTTTTGTCAATGGCAGCCTTCAAACTCCTCATGTGCACCTAAACCACACGTACTGTTCTTATTCCGCTTTCACTAAGCAATTCGTGGATTTTCATCACTGTCCTGAAAGGACATCGACATCACATAACCAGAACTTCAATAATTGTGTTGTTTGCAAATCGCCTTATGCTTATTGAGTATCGTCATTTGTCAACCTTGTTTTCCTCTTTTGATTTTTATTTCAGCTGCTGATTTCATTTGGTAATTTCTATGTTTCAGGTGACTGAGGATGGTAAATACTGTCTAGTGCTGGTATTTGAGGCAAAAGCTCTGCAGTTATCAGATTTCGAAAAAAGACAGGTAAAACAACGATACTGTAAACACATCCATATAGTTTCACAACTAATATTCTAATCCACTTCACTCTTGATAGGCAAAATTTACGTCTTTCTTTGGACCTGGAATATCGTCTGAAATTGGTTAGTTCTAAAGTTCCATTGACCTTTAATGTGACTTTGAAATCAGACTTGTTTGGACTAATCTTTGTAGCGTTGTGCTTGCAGTAAAGGGAGAGAATGATCTGTATGAAGTACGGCTAATTTCCAACACAACATTGTAGATTGTGAAAAAATCTTGTTACTCTGGGTATATAGAGAAGGTCCACTGTGCCACTTGAATATAATGATAAAAAAAAATTTCAGTCTGCACTGTACATTGTTGAATCCATAGGAAATTTGATATAGAATGATGGAAATTATAATCCCACATGGTAGTAACTTGTATGAGACCTGATTTTATTTACCTGTACAATTGTAATTTATGAAGATGTGGTTGATATAATATAGTAGTACTATTCAGAAATTGCTTGCAACAGTTTGCCTACTATTCAAGAATTGATGAAAGTTTGTAAATGCTACAAGTTACCAATTTCATTTGGGACAATTTAGTTGGCCTGCATGGTTTGTGATGCCATCTGTGATTCAGCCAAAGTTTGAAATATCAAATGTTACTACACTAAGATTGCAACATGTTCATTGATATGATATCGTGGACATTCATAAAACAATGGTGTCAAGGTCAGTTTGCGCACAATTGTTAGTGAACCTTCATTCAAAAATGAGATAAATCAAACTCACATACACAAGATATACACACTAGAAACCACATGGCTAGAGAAAGACAACGACAAAAATATCTGTGTATGATAAAAGGAGGCTAAAAGATAATTGATTTGTTAAATACTGAATTATTCAAAAATACAAAGCTCATCGACACAAGCCAACACATCAGTATACAAGAAATAGCTGTATTCCAACTCTAATTATTAAATGGCGATGGAAATAGCATCACAACAAATTGTACTAAACATGTTTCTTTTATCAGACTAAAACCTGTTTTAATATCAAACAACTGCAGCAGTAAATACGAAGAGTTGTCGAAAATCACAAAATAAGGAGGACAAGACTAGGCTACTAAGTTGTCACTGCTGTCCATCACCCGACTCTTGTTTTGAAGCTTCCCTGATCTCATCCCCGGCATCATCCTGGAATCATCATTTACAACAGAAAAACCATTGAATGATCAGATTGGCAATGATCAAAGCAATACGGCACATATTATTTGACATGCTAGTATTTCACATATCACCCTAGTCCATATCCTAGGTTGCACACAAAGGTCATGGCCTTCCTGACAAATCTTTTCGTCGTGTCCATGACCAGGAGAAGGTAAGTATAAACTAACGAAAGCTGCTGTTTGGATGGATATGCATTTCACAAGAGAGAGAGAGAGAGAGAGAGTCTTACCGTGGTATCAGAAGTCCAAAGTGTGAGATTGTCTCGGAGAAGCTGCATAATCAATGTACTGTCCTTGTAAGATTCCTCACCCAATGTATCCAGCTCTGCGATGGCATCATCAAAGGCCTGATACGAATAATCACTGTTTATTAAGTTTGCATTTTCTTGCTTTTTTTTTTCTTTTTATTATAATGTTTTGCAGGCTCCAAAACTACATACCACTCGCAGATAGGACGGACAGTGAGAATGGGAGAAAACTGCACCTAAAAAGTACAGACAGCCAGACCAGTATTTTAAAACATAGAAAGGGCCAAAATCCTAACATGCCTCATTAAACTTTGTGCATGGAGAAGTACTATTACTATAACACCAGGTCGCTAAAGCCCCAAGACAACAGGGAAAAATAATGCAAAAGATATGAATTCCTCCTTTCAGTTCAATCAAAATAACCAATTAAAAGTTTTTGTCCTAGAATGCAAAAAACACTTCGCTCCAACCTTCAGTCATAAAAACTCGTGCGATTCATGACTTCTTTCAATAAAGTAAAAGGTGGACATATAACCAATTAATGATTGAATATCAAACTTCATTGTCCTTGAAATGCATCAAGGCTAAAGTTAGTTTACAACAATAATTGCGATTTGCGCCTCAATCCCAATTACAAAGCTAAAGTTAATTCCTTTGAAGTTTCACATTCAATTTGAAATTAGTAAGGACATCTAACTCTTTTGTAGTCTATGATGATCGACCAATCGTGTGTAAGATAACAATTTTAAGTTAAATAAGTCAACATAAGCTGAGAAGCTTACCTGTTTTGCAAGGTTACAAGCACGATCAGGTGAGTTTAGAATTTCATAATAGAACACCGAAAAGTTAAGGGCAAGTCCCAGCCTGATTGGGTGAGTAGGAGCCAGTTCAGCCAATGCAATATCCTATACCACAAGAGACAAAACAACTCAAATCATTGTTATATACATTAACCAGCTGATATAGTGAACTGGTAACCATGAATCACCTACCTGAGCAGACTTGTAGGCTAATAAAGTGTTCTCAGCAGCTTCTTTTCTCTCTGCCCCCGTCTTAAACTCAGCCAAGTACCTATGGTAATCACCTTTCATCTTCAAGTAAAACACTTTGGACTCGGCTGTTGAGGCTGATGGTACTAAATGGGATTCGAGAAGGCTCAAAATCCCATCACATATCTTGCTGAGCTCAGCCTCAATTTTGGCTCTATATTCTTTAATGCTGCTAACATGGTCCTCATTTCCACGGGTCTCCTCTTTCTGCTCAATTGAAGATATTATCCTCCACGAAGCCCTTCTTGCACCAATGACATTCTTGTAAGCCACAGAAAGAAGATTCCTTTCTTCCACAGTCAGCTCTTCAACATCTACCTTTGCAACCTTCTCCATAAACTCAACCATTTCCTCATACCTCTCAGCCTGTTCAGCCAGCTTGGCCATGTACACATTTTCTTCACGTGAATCGGCCATTTTTGTTGTCTATAAAGTTACCTGGTTCAACAAAATATCTAGGTAAGTAAAATTGACAGATACTAGAAAATATTGATTCCACGCATAACTTGACTTATGTTTGGAACTAAGTAATGAACATCCTCCATACTTATTCCTTGAGTATTTTTGGGACACTTTGAAGGCATTTGGACATGATTTGGATGAGATTTGAGGAAAATTGGTTATTGAAGTTGAAAACAATATTTGGAAGTTGAAGTTGTGTTTGGACATGAAAACAAAGTAGAAGTTTGAAAACTTGAGATAAAGGTTGTGTTACGTTATTGACGAGTCAAATTCACCCTTTATAGTCGATTTGAGAGAACTTAATTCCATCTAAGCAGTATTTAAATAAAATCTCATTATAACTATTCAAAAGTCAAATAGTTGTGTCTTAATTAATAGAGTTTCAGAAATTATAACCAATTCAAAGTTAATTTGAATATTAGATTGTAAATCTCATTCCAACAGCATATGATAGCACGATATACAAATATTATACACGTTTACCCTCTCACTATAAACATTGTCAATTTGTCATTTTTCTTTGATGGAGGGAGCAATACTAGAGCTTAAACGGAGACAAAGCAACAATATTAACAAACTAGCTTAAAGAAAGCCAACTTAAAACAATCAAGTAGTCAAAAGTTAAGAGATCTTAATTTTTGTTTGAACTCAGAATTGCAATGAACAATCACCATACATCCAAACCGCTAACAAATGGATTCGACTTATATTCACTGATACCCTACGAATAAAATTATCACTGCAATCTAATAGTGGTAGAAGTTATTTTCCATATGTTCTACTAGGTTATTAGTTGTAAATAGTTTTTCAGATGACCTAATGGTGTCCATATAGCGCAGGGTCCAACTCAAAAACAATCTCTCTTTCTACCCCACTATGTTTGACCACAGATTTTGAAATCGAAACTTGAAAATTTGAGTTTTTGAAGTTGTGTTTGGAGTTTGGATATACAATTACTTGGAATATTTTTTTGATGTTTGTGAGTGAAAGTGCAATTTCTCCCAAAAATTGATGTGGACTAATTATTGGAGAACTACTATCAAAGACATATTTTTTAAGGGCCCGTTTGGATGGGCTTAATAAAAGCAGCTTTAAAATAGTACTTTTGAAAGTGCTGAAACTTATTTTTAAAATAAGCAGTTATGTGTTTGGATAAAAGTGCTGAAGTTGCTATGCCAAACGTGAAAAGGGAAAAATGGAAGAAAGAGATGTTAGGGTTATGTTGTAATTTGGAGATTGTATAAATATATTAAGGGCAAAAAGATAAAAATGTGGTCAGCTTAAAACAGCTTATAAGCTAAAAAAAAAAAAAGCACCCCTAACCCAGCTTTTAACTTTTGGCTTAAAATAAGTTTTTTTTTAACTTAAAATAAGCTATTTTGAGTATTGCCAAACAGCTAAATAAATCAAAAATCAGCTTTTAAGTCCGTTTGACCAGCTTTTAAGCTGAGTCAAACAGGCTCTAAATCTGATCCAAAATCTATGGCCAAACAAATTTGAAGATAATTTTTCACAATCTAATATAAAAGCTATGATCAAATGCTAGCCAAGTTAGATGTAAAGTACGCACATATATATATCACCGTATACTCCACTGGTGAGACTACACTAGAAAACATTTGGTCATGGACATATTTTACTCCCTCTGTCCCAATTTATGTGGCATTCTCCATTTTTAAAGAGTCAAATGGTTCAAGTTTAAATAGAAATTTGTGCATGGAATCTTCTATTTTTTTGAAATGAAATTTATATATTTGTAAATTACGAAAAAAGTACAGTAAGTCCCCAGTCACAATAATTGACAACTCAAAATAATTAAAAGATATAAGAAAATTTTATAGTCAAAGATAGACTTATTTTGAATCTCAAAAATTGAAAGGTGCCACATAAATTGAGAGGGGGCATTTGGTTGAACTATATGTATTGTTTTATTTATTCATTTGTTTTGTTTTTTAACATTGGATGCAAGGAAAGGGGAAAATGAGGGAAGGGATTGATTATAACCAAACTCACCAGCGAAGTAAAAGTTCATATAACCAACCAACCTAGCTACATTCCCCTATACATCTTGTTGTTGGGGTGTACGAGGGGAAACGAACACCTTGTTTGGATGGTTGTTATCGATTGTATTATATTGTTAGCTTATATATGATGTTTGTTTTGATTTTTACTTAAATTCTATTGTATCATATAGTTTAAATCCATTGTTAGATAACGATGAAAAACCCCATTTTATGTAACAACCTATTTGGTATGATTACGTCGTTACCTTAACATTTTCTTCTCATTTTGTCTTCATTTATCATTTAATAATCATATTTCATTTTTTATCCTACTTTTTCATAATAGCTCTAACCTTACCTATTCTCCTTGTAGTTTTATTATTCAAATCATGGATGTATAAAATCATGTAACGAACAAGAACAACACAATCTATCCAAATATTAAATTCATTAAGAATACAACACAATAGAATACGGCAGAGCCCGAATTTTCAGTAAGTGGATTCAAAATACTAATCAGCAGAAGATGTCGAAGAGGGTTCAAAATCTACTATATGTAACTAAAAACTATTTTAACCACGTATAAATAATATAATTTTCCCGCTGAACGAGGTTGGGATGAACCTAACTATAAGGTGGCTCTGCCATTGAATATGATACATTATGAAACAATACGTAACAATTATTCAAACAAAATGGAAGACTTCAAAGGATTATTGAACATTTTATCTACAAGTGTATTGTCTATATGAAGTAGAGAGACCAGCAACAGAATCTAATGGTATATCTCTAAATCTGAACCAATCAATAACATGAAAAATGAATTGGATGAATTGGAAAAAGTACCTGGTGATTAATGTCTCTAACGAAGAAGAAGAAGACTCCAATAGAAGGATATTGAATGAGAAGGAAAAATGAAAAAAACTGAAGTGAATTTAAAGCCAAAAAAGAAAGGGTTATTGAAGATTTACGTGTTTCACGGGTTGACCCGTTTTAAAGGACTGTTTGGTGTGGCTGCTTGTTAGAGTCGCGCTGGCTTTCACGGTTTTCTTTTGGGTTAGTTTACTCCAAAACTACACTTTTTGACCATTTTGTATTTGGCCTCCTCTTTTTTTTTCCCCTAGAGTTAATTATTCTAACATATATTATGTTATTATGACTCATAATAATATTGACACACATTATGATATTGTGACATATTGATTTATTTTACGAGGTTCATAACTGTTTTGATTACTTTACAAAAAAAAAGACCTCATTTTAGGGGGAGCGAGGGGTATTTAAAAGTGGAGTCGTGGATATTCTAGGTCCCTTCTCAGCTACTGAATCACTATAATTTCTGAGTTCGTTAAACCTTTTACCATCCATTGTATCACAATCATCTTAAGGATAGAGAGCCAAGTTTACTTTTTTCTTTGAATAAGCGACCAGTCATAGAATAATCATTTGAGTAGTTACAGTATAATTTCATTGTTAAAAATATATCCAATCTAAAATTATACTCAAATCAACAAATAACATATAATTCAGAAATTTTAGGCTATTGTTGCTAAGAATATTGGCCTAAATTAGCCTAAAATTAGTCCAAACAATCAAACAATAACCTAAAGTATAGTCCCAACACTAAAGTTTGTTAAGTTAATTTTAGGTGGATATTCAATAGTTTATAAAGTTTAGTATCATGATGGATCCTATCCTAAAGGAGGAGGAGGAGTCAGTTTTCTTTGAAGATCGAGGAATGTAGTGTCGGCGAATTATATCAAAAAAAATATATTTCGACTTTTTTGTTGATACCCGTCACTTTTAAAGTCTAAATCCGTGATATTAGGCTATCATTTAAATAGATTTACCCAACCCCCAAAAAATCCGGGTCGGGTTATACTGTCGGATCTTTTTTTCTTATCTAGACTTTGATGAAGAACACAACACAATGACAGAGAAGCTCTGAGTTTCCCCTTAGCTGTTGAAGATGATGTTATCAATGGCTACACAGCCTACTGTGAATTGGGTTCCTGCGTTTTCTTCTCAAAACCAATTTTTTTCACCCAAAATTGTCTTCTTTACAAAGGGGCAGTCTTTTTCTCGACGTTCTAATGTCTCAGCAATCGTACCCAGAAGAAATCTTGGGGGGTTTGCTACTTCAGCTGCGGCTGCCGTGAGTTTTGCTGAAGAAACATCGACCCGTGATTCTATTTCCTCAGATTCTCTTCAAAAAGAGGTAATTTTCACTCTCTGACTTTCCTCTTACGTGTTGTTTGGTAGTGTGTGTATAAGTATCAGTAATGCTGCGATTATTTCCTATCCATTGTTTGGTTTCTGTTTGTTAACCAACCAACACCTGCACAACTGGCCCTTGTTTTCGGGGCGAGCTTAGTGCACCAGGCTGTGCACAGTACATGGTCCAGAGGGAGCTTAGTGCATCGCGCTGCCCTTTATAATCCTTTAGTTTTTTGTTGAATTGTGGGAAGTGAACCATCCTCTTAATGTTTAAAGATTTTGCATCCAAGGATGTGTCCTAATTGTCAATAGAACTAGAATGAAAAAGATTATAATGGAAGACCATGTAATAATCCACCAGAGGCACTCTGAAGAATAATATGTAGTTTCTTTCGATTTGGGGATCGCCTGGAAATTGGAATACTAATTTTAAAAAAGAAAAGTTGTAAGCTTAGGAATAATGGGGCATATTTATTTATAGGAAAAGGGCCAATTTTTCCCTTGAACTATTTGAAATAAGATTACTTTGTTGTCCGTTTCGGTTTTTGGCACAAAAGTACCTTTGCCATTAGCTGGCTTGAAAATCCCGTTCTTACTATGCTATCATCGTTTAAGTTGATCAAAGCGTAAGTTTGTATTCAGTTATATCGTAACGTTCAAGCTCTCCTTACTAGCGTAAACTAGATATTCGAGTTAACTTTATACTATGGAAACGTTGTTAGTATCTTTTTTCAGTTGACAGGAAAAAGGTCTTTTTCGTAAAAGATAGCATTTATTTGTGAAGATTTGCTATCAAGAACAAGTTCTTAATACCTAATCAATATTCATTAATGACCAAGCAAATGAATTTGTTTTCGTGAGGGATGATTTATAAAATGTTAAAATGACCAGATGCCTCATTGGTTCCAAAATTTTGTGGGTGATATTGACTTTGTTGTAAGGACTGGAGGAGTAGTCCCTTTTCCATCTGAGTTGGGACAACCGTTAGTGAGTAGGGAAATTTGAGCCACTTGGCTAACAGCGATGACATTTTTGTTTCATAAAACAAAATGGAGGACATAATTGTCCTATTTCAAATATTTAAAAAGCAAAATTGGTCTTTTTATCTTTATTTGTATTATGTCTGAAAGACTGCAACAGATCTCCACGGGTTTGATTTGTTTTCTTTTCCGATTCTTTTTTCTTGAACCAAGTTGATGGATGACGGTTCAAACTAGTGCATCTGTCGTTTTAATACTATGTTGGGTGAATGTCTCATTTAGTAGTTTAACCTGTTAAAAAAAAGATTGTTTTTATTTATTTTATGTATGCAACACGTCTCCTCGGGTCTGTTTCTTTTTCTTGGACCAAATTGATGGCTGGTTGTTCGTACCAATGCATCTGTGTACTTTAATACTATGCTGCGTGAATGTCTCAAGACATTTATAAGTTCAATGGTTAGAGACGAACTGCTTTGATTTACATAGTTATGTCTGCAATATCTTTATTTTGGTGTTTGATTCTCATTTTATTTAGTTTTTTTAGAATTTCGTAATATTTGCACCATTTTCATTATGGTGTTTGGCTCTTACAATCTGCTGGATGTACAGAAGCTCGGTGTGTTGGTCAAGCCACTGGAGAAACCTAGGCTAGTGTTGAAGTTTATTTGGATGGAGAAGAACATCGGAATTTCACTAGACCAGGTAATTCCTGGTCATGGCACGATTCCGTTGAGCCCCTATTATTTTTGGCCTAGAAAAGATGCTTGGGAGGAACTTAAAGTCATGCTCGAGAGTAAACCATGGATATCCCAGAAACAGGCGATTATACTTCTTAATCAGGCCACGGATATCATCAATTTGTGGCAACAGAGTGGTGGTGATTTAGCCTAAGCCTTCATAGAACAAGATTTGTCATGCTGCCACTGTTCATCATTTATCTTCTTTAGCTATCATGCCTGTTATGTTGTAACTTTTTACACTTGAAAGGTCAGTCAAACTTATTCAATTTGTTTGTTTAGATTTTCCTCTTGTTTCCTTTTTAGTTTTTGGATCATATTGTAAACTATGTATCTTATAATGTTAGCCTTGGTTCTTCATGAATATTAACATCTAACAGAAACAAAATTAAATTGTACCGATGGTAGGAATTTATCTATGTTGAGTATCGCACGTCGTGGGGATAGTACGCTCATTTGGTCTCTTTATATAGTCTTGGCTAATCCTTCTCCATTTGCTAGGTCCAAGATCCATTTCTTATCAAAGGTATCTAATCCAGACCCATCCCAATTCATCGTTTTCGATATTGGCCCCATCATATATTGTCCCATGGTCCAAATGTCTAGCCCTGGGCATGCAGGGGTGTTAAGTATCCCACAAAGGTGGGGATAGGGTCATTTGGTATCCTTATATATGATCTTGGACTATCCCTTTAATGAGTTAGGTTTTGGGGTTGAATTAGGCTAATGATTTATATTTCTTACCGTATAGCTTGGGGTTGAACAACGACAATAACATATTCATCCCATAAGTGAGGTGGAGAAGTTATTTCTAAAAAGGTGAAATGTACATATTTTATCTCTATTTGTGAGAGGTGGAGAAGTTATTTTTAATAAATTTGTGAGAGGTGGAGAAGTTATTTTTAATAAATCTTCGATAAGTCTATCTCCTTTCATGTATCTCTTCGAAGCTTTGTCCTTCCACAATCCATATCTTATGGTCGAGGCAGAGTCAAGATTTATAGTGTATAGGTTTTCGATCATAACTTTTTTTTTCTTATTGGGTTCTAATAAATTATAT
>NC_028639.1:5925217-5952449 GCF_001406875.1 Solanum pennellii
TATATATATATATATATATATATATATATATATGTCGCCTCCTTGATTATGGTTACATGCATGGATGCAATCATGTTTTTTTATTATTCTCATGCTTTGAAATTATATTATTGTGTCTTGATTAAGCCAGAATTTTGTATTAATCGTTCACAAAAATGATAGATGCAAACATATATTTTCTAATATATTAATGATATTATTTATAAAACATGCGTATTTTTTTGTATATTGGTTAGCCGGTGTAAATATTTTTAATCTAGTGGTCTGATATGTTAAAAGCATATTTGGGTCTACAACAATTTTGTAAATATCTAATGTGTTTTTAAGAAAAAAGAAACATTGATCATTGAACAAGGCCAGAGGTAAAATATTACTTATGGATTCAGATAAATTTAATAACTTTTACTTAAATCTTATATTTAAACTAACAAGTTTACTAAATATATATATATATAACTATTTAATTGAGAACTTATTAACTCTGATGAGTTATGCGTTCATTAGCAAGTTAAACTATTAATAAACTTCAAATTTTAGCTCCATCTTTAAATCAGGGCCGAACTTGAAAGGGAGTTTGAAGTTGAAAATTTGCATTTCATTTACAAGGTTAAAATCAAGTTGAACCTCCTTAAACTTTTTGTATTATATATATATTAGACGTAGCATACTAGCCTATAAGCTATTAGGGGTGTAAAAATAGTCTATCAATGGTGACAAAATTAGATACCAAATATCGACTAATATTTAATAAAGATATCATTCAACGAAGCCTTGTAAATTATATTGGAGAACCTTAGTAGTTTAATTAATTAACTACATGAGCTTTCGTCTTATTAGTGACCGGTGAAATTCCCTCTCCTATGCCCCTAAAGAAAAGGAGCACAACAAATTAAATTTCCAGAACTACAATTTTGTAAAAAAAGAAAATCAAGTTCGTTTAATGAACTTCTAATATTCTAGATAACGACACAAAATATCCATGAATTAACATTACAAAAGAGCAATTTAGGAAATACTAATACTAAAGGAAATTTTTTTGTCTTTTGAAAACAATCTCATTACAAAGAAATCAAATTAGGCAGTTAACTGCAACACCTTAAAAACCACAAGGAAGTTGAATGCTGCAGGAAAAACCTAAAGCGAGGTCTCTGAAAATATTGCCAAACAGTAACTACTTCACCTGTGTTCAACGATACTCTTAACCATCAAATGCGACAAGTTAGATCACTATGACTGACACATCAGCAACAACTATAGATTAAATTATTGTACAAAAGTGACTAAAACCCGCCATAGGTACTTTGAGTAACTCAGCATTGAGAATCAATAATGGTAGGAGCCTTGTGCAGCCATATTCTGGTATGGTGGTGGCGCCTGCTGGTGTTGGTGCTGCTGCGAGTTGATGTTTTGATATGGAGCTTGATGAGGATTAGGGTTCTGGTAAGGCAATTGGGAAGGACTACCACTAGGGTAACCACCTTTAGCTGGATAACTTTGATAAGCACTTTGTTGAGCAGCATAATTCTGGTGGTAAGCGCCTTGATGAATATTACTGCTCTGTCCAGCAGGAGACCCGTATCCTTGGAAAGTAGGCCGCCCAGCATTCAAGTTCTCGGAGGACCCATGAAAAACATTGTGCCCAGCATTCATACGATCTGAAGTGCCCCGAATATCATCAATGAATCCAGGTCCAATAGAACGAGGATCCTGATATCTTGCACTACTTCCAGCAAACTGTGATTCAAACAAAGGATTAGCAACAAGAACTACATGAAATAGAAATCAACAGTCAAGTTCTGAACGCAACATCGGCTCAATAAATAATCCATTTCTCATGCTATAACCAAATCCCCAGTTATGGGGATATAAGTAGGAATAATAGCTTCTGGCCTTAGATTTTTGTGTTTTGATGCCGCTGCTAAACTTTTAACAAAATAATTCAACACGTAATCAATTAGAGCCTTCTCATAAAAAAAAAGTTGACGGAAATGCATAGTTGTTTCTACCTTCAACCCAGGATATTGGCTGTTACAGTTGCAAAGGGAGCAAAGTGGGAAAAGTCACAATTGACTCCTTCGTCAGGCTTTTAGGAGTGATTAGGAGAGGGCGTTGTTTGAATTATCAAAACTTCAATTTTGATTTCAAGTTTTTTGGATTTTTATTTTTTTGAGAATGGCAATGTTGTATAATCTATGTTGCTCGGACTCTTCAAAAAATCCCAATGGGTGCATGTCAGATTTGTCAAAAGTATTGTATTTTTGAAGAATCCGAGACGGGTGCGGCGTCAAAAGTGAAGAGTCCATCACTGGCACATAGTTTGATGCAATTCAACACTTCATCAAATTGCCTTAGTAACTATTCTTTTTCCTCCAGGTTAATACCTTCAACCCCTTGAAGATTAAAATCAGGCCTCCAATATTCAGTTTCTTTGTAAAGATTCTGATAGAACTGATGATTTCCCTTTATGTCTTCTGGATCTGAAACAAAAGTCCCATCCACTACTAAAGTCCCATTACTTGAGCCATAGCACTCTGGATCTCTATCTTCAAGCTATTTCCTCATTTCTGGCCAAGTGGATTTTTTTGAAGGAGGTCACCCTCAGATAGGATTCTCTTTTCCTGGATCTTCTAGTCTAGATAGCTTACGCAAAATATCCTCCTTTTTCCGTTTCCAATTATTCTTGTTTCTCCCAACCCCATTCAGCTCATCTTTCAACATCTTCAACTGTGGGGCCAGAATGAATGAACCTGTATTTTTTAGTGGTTATCACTTTCCACCATAATGTGTTCTTACGTAAATTTCCCCAACTATCCTCTAATGATGTCCTATTGATATGGATGATCTATGTATCTCTTGATCCCCTCCTCAACTAGAAATGTTAATTCTTTACAACCTACCAAGTGGTATTTTTTCTTCATTTCTTCCCACTCCGCAAAAGCTCTTTCATCATTCTCTCGGAGTGATTTGCTACTATAAATACCATCAAGGGGGGGAAATAAAAGTGGGTATGTTTTGAAAAAGGTCTTTCAACAATGTTAATGTTTTCCTCCTCGACAGATATTTTTTAGTAACTGTGATGTATGGGGTAACTCCATACACCAAGGTTAAGACAAATGGGAAGAAACACCTACTGTTTTCTTCCCTCAACTAGGACTTGAACTCTGATCTCCCAAAATCCATTCAAACTTTATTGATTGTTAGGTCACACTCTTGGTGCAATGATGTTAGGTGTAATATTTTCTAATAGTTGGATATGTAATGCACTATTCATGTTTCCAAGTCAAACCATTCTCTCAAGCAAATGGATAAAAAAATCACAATTGTTGTAATCCATCGTAAGTCCAACTTACACAAAATTCTCAATTACCCACTTCTTACAATGCGCTATCCATGTTTCCAAGTCAAGCCAATATCTCAAGCATATGGATTCAAAAATCATAATTGTCATACTTGCAAGCCCAACTTACACAAAATTCTCAATTACCCACTTCTTAGCCGTAAACCCATCATTCATTAGCTATAAAAAGGGTGCCAAAAGTTTGCCCCTCCAGAAATGCACGTTGAGATGAGGAAATGAGATTATCCACTATCGATTTTAAGCTCCTCGATATGAACATAAGCAATTATTTGAAGGACTTCTTTTTTAAGCAACAAAATTTTTTAGATACTCTACCAAACTAATAGACCAAGACAATATATGTGCCCTTGGCCACAGTCTTCTTCCGATGAGCACAACCAAAATGAATTAAAACTCTTCTTTTATTAATGAAGAGTTAAAACTCATCTTAAAAGTATCATTCGTAAACTTCATGGATGCATTCTATCACATCATTCTCTATTAATTCCTAGCAATGAAGGAAGAAGACCAGCACAAACCCGTAAAGACCCAAAATCCTACTACCCTCACTAGTCTTGATACCTCCATCAACTCTTATTTATCGAAGGTGTGTATCATCTGCTATACTTACACCCCTACTAATCCTCTGAAATGTTTTATCCAGATCTGGCCACTAATTCTCTTTCTCGCTGTAATTGATGGTAATAACACAATACTACATCCTTGAGCTCCCATATTCCCTGAAGTTCTCTACCATGATGTTTTTAGTGAACTTGTATATTCTAGGTGCACTAGGAAGAATATCACTCAATGATTGTCCTTCCAATTCCTTCCTTCTCAGCTATCCCCCAAATGTGCCCTCCTATCTATATTCCTTCTGAGGAGGCTATGCTACCTGAAAACCTCACATTTCAATCTCCTTGGGAAATACATATGCCCAGACTTACATTTTAAATAACATTAATGATAGATTAAAATGTATTATAAGCTCAACAAATAATTATAGTATAACATTAATGATGGATTAAAATGAATTATAATCTACTGAGGTCCTCCATTTCCTCTCTCTTCACCTAGAAAAAGAAAATGTGAAAAATCGTTCTCAGACATAAAACTTCAATTATCTTCTAGGTTCTCCATTTCATCTCACGTTGTACCCTTCACAGAAATAGTGGTATCTTTAATATAACTTGTACAATCCTCACCTCTTAAGCTAGCTTTTGGGATTGAGTAAGACCCAAAATCCATTTCTTTACATGGTATTTGAGCAGGACTCATCCCAATTCCTATTTCCAATGTAGGGGACATATTAAATTACCCACACGCCATCGAGCTAGCTTCTGCGGTCCTACATCGGCCCTTAAAGGGATGGATGGGCAATCTATTATGTCTTGGGCAATCCTCACTTCTTGAGCTAACTTTTGGGGTTGAGTTTAGGCTCAAGATTTGTTTCTTTACAAGAAATTTATTACATATGAAATGAACACATAAAGAACAACATTTCAAAGAATCAAAACTTGAATATGAAAATACATGTAGTTTTTCCCTAGCATGTCCTCAATATAACATAAAAAGGGGAAGGATTTTTAGATTCCTATATCGTGGAAAAAAAGGTGGAGTCGGCAGTAACAATATCAAGCAGTTCACCCAAATAGGAGGTTATCAAAAAAAAAAAGAGGAAAATAACACAATGCAAGTTTCTACCTGGTTGGAGTAATATGGACTGAATGAACAAACAAAAGAACTCACTAAATCATCTATTAGTAGCTCCAGGCAAAGAATAATTTACCTCATCAATATTGTACCCTCCTGTTCCTTTTGCAGTACCATAAGAATGGTCTGGAAACTTCATCTCTGGGGGACTACGGATATTTGAGAATCTGGGGTTCACACAATGGTTTTCAGATGAACTGCAATAGAAAAAACAGTGGAAAAAGAACATATTCCGAAATTGGTAGTACCTAGTGGCAATGGGAAGATCTGGATAACTTGGATGGTCATATTCACGAACAGCACCCTACAAAGAGAAAGTGGCACTTCTTTAGTTAACTGGACTAACTGAAAAGACCAAGGCAGCAAATGTTTTCCACAACTGAGGAAAGTGTGACAAGTCACTTATTCAAAATCCAAATATATGGTCAAGGGGAAAATACTATCAGACAATCACAGAAATATATGGCAAGGCATATCTCATGTACAATTCCAGTAAATTCATTTTAAATACAGGATTGGTGCCTCATAACACCACAACATTAAATGAATTAGATGATACATTCTGCAGGTCATACTGGTAGTGCAAGGTTGCTAGAACTTGGTGCTCTCCTCGTGTGAATTATCCTTAAAGAGGTTACAACAAATATGTCACACTACCCCATAAAACCAAAACATAGAAGATCGGAAATAAAGGTATGAATTGCCCCAGGCTCCACTGTTATCAAAACAAAAGTCAAGGTATAAGCTCCAGTAGAAGAATATTAGCCAGATAATCTTCCCTACCTTCAAATGTTCATATCTTCTAGAGCTACCAGCCCCCATCGCACCTGAACGTTGTGGGTCTCCACTTCGAAAATCCTCTGAAGGAACAAATCCAGGAAGTGGCCTAACATGAGTAGACTCCACTTTACTATTTGCATCCCTAAGGCATCTTTCTCTGAGCCTTGAAGAAATCTCAACCAAGGCATCTTTTGCAACACTGATGCTTCCAGATATCTGAATAAACAGAACTTCAATTACTTTGAGATTGAAATTTCTCACAAAATCATGGAAACACAATACCGACATGCACCGGAAAATTGAAACTAGGTCATATCACATAAGTGAACCAGAAAAGCCTAAGTCAAACTTGCATACTACAGATAAATCACCTGCACAAGCTCTTCATCTGCAGATGCGCATCTGGGTTTTTCGTCCTGGGAAAGAACACGAATATCCGCCTGTGTTCTCCTTCTCATCTCATTGATAACCTGTCCTCCTTGTCCAATAATGCAGCCAACCTTATTTGAGGGGAAAAGAAGCCTCGTAGTGACAATTCCTTTGTCAGAAAATTCACTTGTTTTACTTTGAAGTTGGAGAATGGCATCAATAGTTCGTGATCTGGGATCCCAAAAAGACTGGAAGGAAAACTATGGCTTAGTGACATGCTATCAGTATGTTAATATTATGAATTCCTCAAGTAGAAACATTACCTCCAAAGAGGAGACACGAATAACTCTTTCATCAGATTCAGGTGCGACATCCTCAACATGTATACCCGCTCCTGTTTCCTGCTGCAGTTGTTTTACATTGAAGCCTCCCTTGCCTATAACACCACCAATTTTTGCAGCTGAGCACATAATTTTCATGGTGAAATCACCTGGAGCTTCACCAGCACTTGGGGGAGGACCATAATCAAAATCTGCACGGCCAAATCCAGTAAGCTGGTTCCTATAGCCTCCCACCCCTAATGCAGGCGGCATACCATTTAAATTAGTTTTACTTTGAGACCACATTGGTTTTCCTGGAGGAATCATATTTTCCATGGGAGGACCAGGGGGGTGAAAACCTTGAGCACCATGTACCATAGGAAAACTCGAGATAGGTTTGTCTTTTCGAGGATTCTGATGCAACAGAGTTGATACTTCATACAAGGCTTTTTTCACTAAAGCAGGTTTGCTTGAGATCTGAGAAGGAAAAAAACAGTATTGAAAAAATTCTGACATGATATGTCCCAAAGAAAGATAATTAATTTAACTTCCAAGACAATTAGCAAGAAAACTAAAACTACAGAACTATATTCCCCAATAGAAATAGTAGTTTGGAACATGATTGCATCCGGACAAAGGCAATTACCACCATAAAACTAAGAGACTAAACAGAGTTGAAACCCCAAATACCTGATTATCTATTAGATGTTTCACATAAAAAATAGCATGGCTACCCAAAAAGACAGACAGATTGGAGAGAGAAAGAGAGACAAACAAAATTCTAGCATAACTTCCATTTGCATAATTTAATGCAGAGACAGAAAATTTCTGCTTGTCAAAGAGGTACATTGTTTTTTCAAGTTAATATAAAAAACTCAATGAGGAAATTACGAGTCAGATAAACAATAGCTACTAGACAGCTCGTCTAGTGTTCATGGACTTGAATTGCACACTAGCACTAAGGTATCAGGACTAGTAGAGGCTTGAAGACAATCATAGGGAGAAAAAAGAGATTTACAAAAACCATCTGATCAATGCAACTGCTGCATGTAGAACGAAGATCAGTACAGATGAACAATTAGTTAAAGTAAAAAATACTCTTTCCTTTTCACCCTCTGCACCATCACACTCTCCAACTAATGAAAGTTCATATCAAAACTCACTCACATAAGAAACACAAAAGAAACTAAATAATCTATGAATACAAAGAAAAGAACATGATACTTACTTGGACCAATTCATCAGTGGTCATAGCACAAGCGGGCAAATGCTCAGCAGAAAGGACACGAATGCTAGCCCCAGTCTCACTTCGCAATTTCTGAATAACATCGCCTTTTCTTCCTAAAAGGCATCCAACCAAATTGTTCGGAACAAGGAGACGCGTGATTATTACAGCTTCACTCTTATCCTCATTTTGTACTCCCAGCAAGTCTTCCTCAACAATCCTATTGTGAACTTTTAACAGAGCATCTTGCGCGGCACAATGTGGCTCCATGGAATAATTCTCTTCCTTTGTCTCTGGATTATCATTGTTTTTGTCATTATTCTGTCTCCTAGCTAGTTTTGTAGACGGACTAGAGATGATTACTATTCTATCATCAGAACCAGGAACACTGTCAGCAACTGTAATCTTTGCTTGAGTTTCCTCTCTCAAGGCTTTGATTATGCTACCACCTTTTCCAATTACGCTACCAACTTTTTTGGATTGACAAAGTATACAATAGGTAGTATCTGAACTCTGAGAATTTTCAGATGACCGTTCATGACTAGAAAAATTCAACTTTGCATTTTTACTGCCTCCCTTCCTCTTGAATTGGGGGTTCGAGCGTTGCTTGAGAGAATTTCTTTTGTATTCGTCCATGACTAGATGGATTGAGTTATTATCAACTAAAAGAACCTTCTTATTCCTATGGGCAACTTCTCCTTGCTTCAGCACTTACTCCAACAAGGATATGACTTGAAAAAGGAAAAACATTTAACAAGAGACAGAGAGGGCAGCAACTACAAACATTAAATAACTTGTAAGGTATGATTAAGAGACAGAGAGGGCAGCGACTACAAACATAAGCGAGCTAAATAACTTATAAGGTATGATAGCATCCATTCTTCAAAGAAGTGTATGATCGCATCCATAATTATTGATACGGTATGCAAGCAGGAAGACATTTCTGCTAAACATGAGCGTGCTTAAGTTTCAAAAGTCACACCAACAGAAATGAAACTAACACATAATCATCAATAATAATAACTATACAAAGTAAAAATAAAAATAAAAATAAAAATATATGAACAGAAATAATAATTAATGCACCAAAATATATAACTATAGCTAAATGAAACAAATGTCACTATGGAAAAACACCACTAACACGACAAAACTATGTCAATTTAACCAAAACATATCAACACAGATTAAAGATAGAGAACAAAACAACAAAATAAATAAAGTTGACAGAGGAATTTTTCCAAACAACTAAAAATATTAACAAAGGTCTTCAATAAGAACAGAAAGTCCAAACAGTAGCAGTGAACCAAAGCAACAAGAAATTGTAAAATTATTTGAAACTTCTTACCAAACTAGGTGAAAACAGTGGAGCTCGCTTGAATTTTGAGTTTTGGGGTTATGTGAATGGCTTTGTCGGAGCAACATCGAGGTTGCTGGATCTGGCCGGAGTTGTGGTTATAGTCCGTCACTGCTGGAGTTGTTTTGATCGAAGCTCGGAGCTGCTGTTGACCTGCAAAAAAACATAAACTCGAAAAAAAAAAGGGAAAGGGGAATGAACTGCGTTGGTGGTGCTGTCTTTGCCGAAGATAGTTGCCGCTGTGAGTTTTAATGTACACTTCCTCTGTTTGTAGCTGTTGCCGGAGATTCCAGCTGCCAGCTACGCTCTGTTGCTGGTCAGAACGAGGAGAAAAAGGAGACGGAGAAAATAGAGGGAGGGGAGGTGAAGGAGAGGGAAGAGGGAAGAGAAGAGGAGGCGGAAAAGAGGGACAAGGAAAGGGGAAAACGGACGGGCTGGAGGCTGTGGAGAGAGGGGGGGAAGGGTTTTCTCCCTTAAATTTTTTTTCTGAAAATTATTTCCCCCCCCCACCCCTCCCCTTTTTTGACCTAGTTAATAACTTAAATAAAAAAGAATAAATTTCATATATGGCAAACTTATTTAATTAAATAACATTATATGGGTATAGTTTATCTAATTACATTATATGGGTATAGTTTAGTTATTTTAGGTATCTTTAATTTTGTATATAATATTCTTTTTTGTTTTTTATTTATACAATTCTATTTTAAAAAGTGGTTTGTAACTGAAGCGTTAAATATGCTAACAATAAATTTAGATAATGCCACAATTTTAGGGAAACGTCCTTTTTTTTAAGCTTTCAAGAAAACTAAATATTATACAGCAAGTGAAACAAAATATTTTTTTTTTGCTGTTTGTGAAACTGAAGTTCAGCAATTTTTGCAATCGAATACAGGTAAGTTTTTATTCGAGGAAATTTCATGTTTATTATTGCAATAACTATACAATGTTAAATTGGATTTAGAAATTGTGATTTGTGTTCATTCGTTAGTGTGATGTGGTTTTTTTTAAAAAAATAAAATATGATTTTGTTAAGCTGAAATTTTGTAATATACAATTATATATTGTTCATGTAATTGTATATGTTATGCGCAGTATTTGTATATTACAAATAAGTTCAGTGTAAGCGAAAATATGTAATCAATGTTCATAATTGTATATATTCATAAATCATATGTTTTATTTTTGATAGAATTATATACTATTGTAGATGTAGTGTTTGTATATTAAAAAGAATAACAGTATAAAATTTCTATAATTTGATTGTATAAATAATGTTGTATTAATTGTATATATGATCTCTTTGAATGATTTGAAATATATATATATTTTCTTTTCATAATTGTACAGATAATAGGCTCATTAGCTATTTTGGTTATGCATTATGAAAAATGGGACGATACAAATAGTTACATTGATTATACTATAGAGGGAGTAGTTTTGAAGGAACAGTTAACGTTTCTTGATTTTTATACTACTATTGCCAAACAGATTGGTGTTGATATGAATAATAAGACTTTGAATATTGAGTACAAGGTTGAAGAAAGCAATAAACGAATGGTTATACACAATGACATGGGTGTCAGAGTGTACGTAATGCTAAAAAAGGCCAACATTGATTTTAACAAATTTCCTATTTGTATAACTATTTTGGATTCATGTGATAGACAGATTTCTCAGTGTAAAGAGATGGGGGTGTTGGCAACTGTTGAAAAAATTGATTGTCATGGTATGATTGTTGTTGAACCGGATGATACAAATGTTGCATTTGTATCGATTGATACAACTTGGGTGATTTCAGACGAATCTAATAAGCATGTTGAGGTTGATCAAGTATACAAGGACAAATCAATTTTGAAAGCAGTCATGGAAAGATATGCGATTAAAGAGAGATTTCAATTAAAACTACTCGGTCAAATTCAATAAGGTAGTATGCCTCTCAAAATAGTGACTTTTAAACCGTATAAATGTTTGTATTGCCTATTGTAAACTAAATTTGTATACTATATTAAAAATATAATGCAGATACACTGTGGAATGTTATTCTAAAGGATGTGAATGGTTAATGAAGGCCTCTAATATCAACAAATCTGGAAGGTTCAGAATTCGAGCAGTCAACCGAAAGCATACATGTCCTTTAAAAGATAGAGTTTATTCGCAAAGACATGTAACTAGCAATTTAATAGGAGGGATTGTGAAACCTAAATTTGTAGATCATAAACGTAAATATACACCAGCTGATATAAGAAAAGATGTTAAGATTGATCTAGGAGTTGATGTTAACTATATGTTGGCTTGGAGGGCCAGGGAGAAAGCATTGAAATCTTTGAGGGGTACACCAGCTGCATCATATGCAAAGTTACCTGCGTATTTGTATATGATGGATATCACTTACCCGGGGTCTCATATACGTATGAAAAAGAGTATGAATAATGAGTTCTTGTATCTATTTGTTGCATTGAATACATTTATCCAAGGATTCAATCATTGTAGACCAGTAGTCGTGGTGGATGGTAGTCATCTGAGAGGTCCATATAATGGGACATTTGTTGCAGCAAGCACGACAGATGGCGCAGGTATATATATATATGTAATAATGTATATGTATATACGTGAATCTGTTGTATATGTACATTTAATATATGATTTTGATATTATTGTAGGACATATATTTCCACTTGCGTATGGTATTATTGATTCAGAAAATGATGCTGCGTGGACTTGGTTTTTTGAGCAACTTAAAGAAGCATACGGTGAGAGGAGTAACATGTGTGTTGTGTCTGATAGAAATGAGAGCATTATCTGGTGTATTCTATACAATGGCAAAAGCTTGCACAAAGAATGAATTTGATATGTTAATGGATACTGTAGAAAAAGAAGATATAAGAGTGAAAGAGTATTTGGATTTAGCTGGATATGAAAAATGGGCTCTTTGTTATGCACAAGTACATAGAGGATGGCACATGACATCAAATATTGTTGAGAGTATAAATGCAGCACTTGTTTCAGCGAGAGAATTGCCTATTTTTGAATTTCTCGAAGAGGTAAGGCTATTATTTGGAAGGTGGAATCATGACTACAAGAAGGAGGCAACCTGCACATTCACATCATTGATTGGAAAATACCATGACATACTAGCAGACAATGAAGCATTGAGCACAAGAATGACGGTAATATTTAAGAATAATTATGTATTTAGAAACGTGTAAAAATTTAATTGTATATTATATATTAGTATGAACAACATTTCATTTAATTGTATTTATAAATGAGCAGGTTGTATCGTCAACGGAATGTGTGCACAATGTTAATGATGATGGGAGATATTTTGTAGTCTTTCTAAAAGAAAAAACTTGCACCTGTGGAAGATTTAAGTACGAGGAAATACCTTGTGAACATGCTTGAGCTGTATTGAAATGGAAGAGTCTACCACCAGATGAATATTGCTCAGATTTATACAAACCAAAGACAATGTTGAAGACATATAATATGCCTATACATCCTTTACCGTATGTAAAGGCATGGTTGATTCCGAATAGCGTTATTGCTGATGACGTATTACCTCCAAAATTTAAACGACCTCCTGGCAGGCCAAAGGGTAAGCCTCGAAAAAAACAGCAAGATAGTTATCGAGGATTAAGGGGAAAAATACATGTAGCACATGTGGAATGGCAGGTCAACAATAGGCGTTCGTGTAGGAATAAGCCAAAAGATGTTTAAGGCTGATTGTTTTTTCCTAATTAAATTTGAATTGAAACTATATGCATTATGACTTAATTGAAATCTTTGTTTTTGTATACTTATATTACTTAAACTACGTCGTAATTTTGTTATGTGTTGTACATTAATGTGTGTGTTGTATGACCTACAAAAGTAACTATTATACTCAATAAGTTTTAGCATATACTAGATACAATGATTAATTTGAACAACATATATATTTGTTATACAAATTTGTAAATTAAATTTGTATATATATACGCAACATGATAAAATGTTCAACACTAAACAAGTAGATCTTATAAAAATAAAACTTTATTATCCTAAATTATAATAATTTCATTAATTTGTATAAAAAATGTGCATATACATATGTAAGAATAAAAAACGTTGAGTTTTAAAACGAATTTTTATTCATTTAGATTGTATATGTATATATTTATTCAATTATATTGTATATGCATATACAATAAATAAGTCCTAGTATATACTATATACAACGAAAAACCTGAACAACATATATCTTTTGTTATACAAATTCGTAAATGCAATTTGTATATGTATATATTTATTCAATAAGATTGTATATGCATATTTAGATTGTATATGTATATATGTATTCAATTAGATTGTATATGTATATACAATAATTTAATTAAAATGTTTATGTATGTATTTATTTATATAATACGTTATACAAAATAACACTAATATATAGTATATACCTTATACAATGAACAACATATATATTTGTTATACAAATTTCGTAAATTAAATTTGTATATATATGCGCAACATGATAAAATGTTCAACACTAAACAAGTAGATCTTATAAAAATAAAACTTTATTATCCTAAATTATAATAATTTCATTAATTTGTATAAAAAATGTGCATATACATATGTAAGAATAAAAAACATTGAGTTTTAAAACGAATTTTTATTCATTTAGATTGTATATGTATATATTTATTCAATTATATTGTATATGCATATACAATTAATAAGTGCTAGTATATACTATATACAACGAAAAACCTGAACAACATATATCTTTTGTTATATAAATTCGTAAATGCAATTTGTATATGTATATGTATATATTTATTCAATAAGATTGTATATGCATATTTAGATTGTATATGTATATATGTATTCAATTAGATTGTATATGTATATACAATAATTCAATTAAAATGTATATGTATGTATTTATTTATATAATACGTTATACAAAATAACACAAAAAGATAGTGTCATATATTTTTATAACACTAATATGATAGTTCAAAACAAGCAAAATGATATTACGAGTTAATTAAAACAAAAAAGTTATCTTAAAATTGTTAATCTAAAACTAATATTTAAACTATCAACTAACAACCAAAACCATGCTACAACTAAGGTATAAAACTACTGGATTGTAATCCTTTTAGTACTGTTGTTTTCTGTGCGATTCCTGACGGGTTTTAAAGGCGCTTCACTATCACTGACCGCTCCGGCTTGTATCTTTTGATTGCCGTAATTCCACAACAATGCACCGTATCTAAGGCAAATTTCTTCTGGGTCTAAATCTGCTGGAATGTCTTTCCTCTCACTCAAAAACTCCGCGTATGACGCAACATACACTCCACAGTCCCTAAAAAAATTATACGAAAAAAAAGTTCAAATGTTATTATACTACTTAAAGTGTAACTATGTTCAATAAAATATAAATTTATTGAATTTTGAACTTACAAACTAGCAGCTGGTTGTTGGGGAAGGTCTTCCACATATACAATTTCGAAGGAATCATATACGGTATGACCTTGATATCGATGGTGGCTTGCAATATCTAAACCTTTCTTCAGATAGAAGTCAGACTTTACAAGATACATTGGTATAAGCAGTGCATACTTCTTGATGTGATTGACAACAAATGAGTGGTGAAGAGAATTGTTGATTGAGTCATACACCTTGATGCATCGATCATTGAAAGATATGACAATCAGAATCCAATGTAACCTGCCTTCTAAGTTAACTGGGATGAATACATCATCGATTGTGTGCCATGGTGCATACGCTAGCATCTTGTATCCATTAATGTAATCAATAATCATCTCGGCTAACGCTTCCTTATAAAGGTCACCTTTTATTCCATAATATGCATTCCAAGCATTTAGAAAAACAGAGTTGAAATTGCAACATAGATTTGTGAATTTGTATGGGCTACTGTTGGAGTATTTGGCTTTTTTCCTTATATAGTAGAATATGACATCTATGTGGTGTGATATAATGAGTAATAATATTATAAGTTATACATTATACAATTTCATATAAATTAAACATTTTTAATAATATAAAAACGGAAATATACCGAGTTATCAATCAACTGGCGCTCAAACCTGATATTGTAGAACCAATTCTTGTTGTCAATTGTCGCTACACCAAAATTAAACAATTGTGGTAATGTTGCCTTTCCTTTCTTGTTGCGATCCTCCGCATAGTTCCTATTATAAATAATACAAAATAACTACACAAAACAAACAATTAAAAATACAAGTGTATACAAAATAAATAAATATGTTACTTTTTGTAATGCTTGACGAGTAAGTCTTCTTTCAGCCATATCCAAAAATTTGAAAACAAATCAGACTCTTCCTTATCAGACAATGAAACAAAAGGATGTTTCATGTAAAACACAACTGGTTGTCGGGACGAATTACCTGAAAAGATATGTATATAAGTATTTACATCATGTAAACAATATGCTTATTTATGAAAATGTAAACATAAACAATTGTTGCTTACCAGCATCCGACCCAAACGAAGTCATGTATGGAGATATGTTGAATGGACCTGGGCGTCTATGCGTAACAACTGGCATTGGTGTTACTTCAGCTTCAACTTGTTTTTGTAATACAATGTTTTGCAGTGTGTTCACGCTTGGAAGAAGATGGTCTGGCAATTCATCCTGTGATTCAGTTACAACTATTTCCTGATTTGAATCAAGCATGTATACCATTTGTATAGGCGCTGCAACTATAATAGACTCCTCTGCTTCTGCAATACGCTCATGAGATGCAGCATTGTATATGTTATATATTACCCGACTGTTTGAGCTACTTTCAGTTTCCCTTTGGGCATTTTGCTGGGCATCCACAGTAGCATACAACACTAATTGATCTTGTGAGGCAGTAGCACTTAGATACATTCAAATTATCACCCAAAACAATTTGATCCAACAGTGCAGAATTCAGGTTTAGTTCTTTCAAGTTATCTCCCAGCTTAAACAGAAAATAATAACTTAAATATCTAACAAATTGATTATAAACCATTATAATAAATTTTAAAATGTATATAATCATTTACGGATACCTCATGATCTTTTAATGCACTTGGATGACCTATCGGTTTTTTTTGTGCACCTAACTGTGAAGACTTGGTATTTGACTGATGAACACGAGTGATATGCGTTTCTTGCATGACATCTTCAAATGTACCCTAAAAAAAATGTAAACAATATAAGAAAATATGTTGTAGTATATTCTGTATAAAAATAAGTAATATGCTGATTTATACTAATTTGAGCTATACTAGTATATAGTTCTTAACTATTCAAAACCTAAAAATAAAAAATCTTGAATTTACTTATATACAATTTATTTCATTTCAATATGTGTATAAACTGAATTAATGTATAAATATTGCAAAATAATACCTCTTGTTCTGTCAAATTTGCAGATTGACTTTGGGGTTCATGTGGAGTGTATGTGGGCTGGTGATGAAAATCTCCGATGGGTGATTCTTGATCATCATCAACGACGTTAACCTGAAAAATAATTATACAACTGTATTCATTAGTATATATTATATTGTATATAAAAAATTAAAACAAAAAATTTATTCATGTGATACCTTGGAATTCATGGCTTCCAACACTGTTTTGAATTTGTCTTCAAGCATTTTTCTCAAATCAGCGAACTCGTCCTTGACCTATGTGAAAAAGGTGCATATTTTATTAATACTTGTATATAATCTTTGCAACTAACATATATTTGAATTGTATATTTGATTACCGATTTTTTGAATGCTTCAAATTCATCACACGAAATTGTAATGCTTGTTGACTTCTTGATTTGCCCCATTTGTGTTCTGTCTTGTACACTTTTCTGCTCTCCATGTTTATTGTTGTGTGACAAACCTACATCACTGTGTTTCTCAACACTGTTGATTGATGGACTGTGATCGTGTGGCTTTGCGCGCCATTGATCTTCGTGTGTATGTCTTAATTGCCTTTGTTGAAGATTTGTTGATGGAGATGACTGTAACAGATTGCTTTTTCTTTTTCCTAACCGGTGAAGAACATTCAATAACTTTTTCTTTTCCTTTTCTGCTTGTTATACTGGGCGGGTTTTGGAAATCATCATCCGAATCTGTAACTTTATTGTGATCAGTCTGCAGGCCCTGAGAAATTGATTGGTCTGTCGATGGTGGAAGTTGGAGGATTTTAATTTCCATCGCTGTTGGTTCAATATTTCTGAACTTAATCTGCATAATCATGAAAAATTATAAGTTAATATAATAAAAATGTAATATACAAATTGTAGTAAGTAAATGTATAATAACTTCAATAATTTACAAATTGTATTAAGTAAATGCATACCGGATTATCTGCATCATTAAAAATTGTTTTCAATTAAATAATCAAACCGAGGATGGTCGTTCATAGACACCCAATTGATAATCCGAGGAATGTGACTAGAAACCTTGACAGCAATCTTGTCATCAACATACGAGCAACATTCATAGAACCAAACTTGCATTGGAAGTGGAAAGCCCTGAATTCTGTAGTACTGTCCACATGGCTTTATCTTGTTGTTTATGGATTTAGCAAGTTCATTAAAAGCCTTCCGACCCCATGGATAATCCATAAATCTACCTGTTTCAACCAGATCAAAGTCCAACCTATCTATTGTTGTTGTAGTAGGTTCTGCGAACATGATAAACTAATGTATATAATATAGAATCTCAAACTTGTATGCATCTTTATGATTGTCACCCCATACCTTTGCTTTAAAAGCTTCAGCCAAACGAGCTTTAGTGACAGGAGAATTCCCTGGAAAATACTCATCGATGATTCTATTGGGTTGATCAGTATCAAAGTAGAAGTCAACACCATTATCAGAACAATTCAAACCAGAAATAATGGCAAACTCCCGTATTGTGAATCGAAGCGTTGTGCCATTTATATAAAAAAGTATTGCATTGACAGAACTACCTTCTGACTCCCTCAACATAATGCATCTAAACAATTGTGCTTGCACGTGACATCGTCTCATTGCTGTTAACTGTGCAAAACACGATGATGCACATATACGATTATATTGATTTGGAGGCAGTTTATTCTGAAGCTCATTCAATGTGTTGATTTGCGTGTAACATTGCATGTGAATTGTCCTTTTTTCACGGTTCTTGCAAATATATCTGACTTCCTAAAAAAAAAGTGTATGAAATAAACAGGGTATATATATACAAAAAAATCAATTTTAAAAGAAGTCATGTACAGATTAATTTCTGTATATATATACTTACTTACCATTTTTGTATATTGATATGTAGACATGAATATATTAGTTAAACATGATGTTATATACAAGTGTCTAAATGAATTTTTATATACTCCAATAATATATAAACTTAATATATACTAACTTCAATAATTTGTATATAACTACTAAAATATACAAATTACAAATCACATATGAAATTTTTCCATCTATTAAACAGGGTATATATATATATAAAATCAAAAAAGAAGTCATGCACAGATTAATTTCTGTATATATATATATGAACTCACCTTTTTTGTATATTGATATGTGTACATGAATATATTAGTTAAACATGACATTATATACAAGTTTCTAAATGACTTTTTATATACTCCAATAATATATAAAGTTTATATATACTAACTTCAATAATTTGTATATAACTACTAAAATATACAAATTATAATCACATATGATATTTTTCCATCTATATAACTAAATCCAATCACTTTGTGTATATATGTATATATAAAAAAATAATGAGCCTTTAATATACAATCCCCTACTACCAGCTATTAAAACAGACATGTACATATCAATTTTTGTATATGTATATAAACTTAATATATACTAACTTCAATAATTTGTATATAATTAATAGAATATACAAATTCTAATCATATATAAAAATTTTCCATCTGTATAACTAAGTCCAATTACTTTTTTGTATATATATACAAAAAACAAAAATAAAATAAACATGCAATATACTATATACAATTACTAAACATGCAATATACTATATAAAATACTTAATTAATATTTTTTGTATATTGACATCTAATTAACCAAAAAATTGTATCTAACTTTGTATTTTAAGACACTACCTCATGATTATGATGTTCTTCAGATCCGACAACTTCAGAAGCATTTTCCTCTGATTCAATGTTTACAGCTTTCCTCTTTCTTCTTCCTTGTACAATTTTAATGCCTCTAGCTTTGGCATTGTTAATAACTTCTTGATCTGCCGTAGGGTCGTTTTTTTTCTTTGATCTCAGCTCTTCCATTGTTTGTTCTTGTATAACTTGTTTTGATTGTTTTATTTTAAAAATACCATTATTTGTGTTTAGAAATGGGAGAAATTGACTATTTTTCGAAAAATCAATTAATCTTATTATTTAAGAAAAATCAACTTTCCAAATCACGGAGTCGCCACTTGATTTTTGATAAAATCAAGAAAAAATTTCAAAAGATTTAAAAAACAGATAAAATCGATTAAAAAAGGTTCGAAGTTCAATGTACATCCCGAGAAGGTGTTAGGCCCTCGAAATGTCCGCTAACTTGCGGTTGACCGGCGATTTGATTGAATGACTTTTTTAAAATATAAATTTTTACTTAAGTTAAGAGAAAATTCATTTTAATATTTTTTATTTCATTTTTTTTTTATTTTTTTTATTTCTAAAAGGAGATATTTAGAGGGAATTAATTTAAGGAAAACTAAATGGTGATAAAAGTAAATAAAATAAAATAAGTAAATAAAATAGTAAAATTTAAAATAATGAAAAATGGCTACCCCTTTAGGAGATTATTAAAATTCTACCAAAATACTAATTAATTCAAACAAACAATAAAGAAAGAGGAAAATTATTTGAACTTGGGCTTGATTGCCCAAATTCATTCAATTGGGCTTTGGTCCACCAGTCCTAAATTCTAATAATTGGGTCTTTTAGCAATTTAAACATCCTGCAAAAACAATGGCCTTTGGGCCTATTAAAACTTTGCTGAAAAGGGCCCTGACCTAGTTTCCCTAAAAAAAGAAATAAGAGATATACACAAGATGTATGCTACTATATACGATGTATATTCAATCCATCTTGGATGTCTGAGACCTGCATATTTTGTTTGAATACGCATCTCTTGTTATTTTCCCTGTATTTTCCTTATTATTTCTGCGTGTTTGTACTTGTACCATTTTTTAACCTGTTTAACAATTGTATATCGCTGCCCAAAAATGTATACCAATGTATACGGGCTATACCCTATGTACGTATTCATTTCCTAGTCCTGTATTTTATTTAAAATCGACGTCCCTGTACGTTAATCTGCAATTCGTATTTTTTACACATATTAATAGTATAGCGTCTCTGTATATCAGAGTATAAAGGCCGTATATCAGCCTGTTTTTCAACTTTCGAAAGTTGAAAACTCCTTTTCAGAAGTGTATCTTCACTGCTACAAACGCAGATTTTGAAACTTGGATTTTGCTGTGCATTTTTGACTTGTATATCAGTGTATACACTATGTATATAGCTGATATACAGCTTTCTGAAAATTTGATTTTCAGCACTGAAGCTGCTGGTTTCGCAACCTGTACGCCAGTTTGAAGGGGTCTACGACTCGAGGAGGATGTTTTGAGCCTTCATGGCTCAGCGAGGAATGTGAGAATGGAATCCAAAGTGGACTCGAATCAATGTCACACAAGAAAACAAAATAAAAAAATTAGCAAAGGTTGAATGACATCATCTAAAAAGAAAAGAAAAAGAAAGAAAAAAAAAAGGATTTCACCTCCTTCGGGGCAGCGAGCTGGAGACGAAACGAGCAGGGGAGGCAGCGAACACCCAAGCTTGATGTTAAACTCGGACACCTACATATATCCTATATTTTTGATAAAAAAAGGCCCCCCCAAATTTTCTCCCAACCACCCCCCTCTCTTTCTCTTTTTTTCTCTTCTTTTCTTCTCTCCTCTTTTTTTCTCTTCTTTTTTCCAAAATTTTCTCCCAAACAACCCCTCTTTCCTTTTTTTCTCTTCTTTTTTCCAAAATTTTCTCCCAAACAACCCCTCTTTCCTTTTCTTTTTTTCTCCCCTTTCAAATTTTCTCCCAACCCTCCCTTTTTTTTCTTTTTTTCTTCCTCTTTCAAATTTTCTCCCTTTCAAATTTTCTCCCAACCCCCCCTTTTTTTCTTTCTCTTTCAAATTTTCTCCCTTTCAAATTTTCTCCCAACCCCCCCCCCCCTCCTTTTTTTCTTCCTCTCTTCTCTCTTCCTCTTTTATAAGCCAAATTATGGCCAAGAGAGGGGGAAATTTGTTTAAAATTTGAATTATAAAAGGGGTAAGGTTGGAGGGAAAGGGAAAAAAGGGAATTGGGTTGGGAATTAATTAAAACGGAATGGGCCATATAATTGGGCCTGGGCGTCTGAAAATAAAAGTGGGATGGGCTGCTGAAATCTTAAGGATTTGGGTTTGGGAAAAATTGTTGGGCTGGAAAGGGAATAGAAAGGAATGGGCTGGAAGGGAATAAAAGTGGGCCTGGATTTGGAAAAAAAAAAGAAATTTTGTAAATGACCCAAAATTGAATTGGAAATTTAAGATGGGTTAATTTAATACATAGCCAAATTGAGTTAGGAGAATAAATCTGGCTAAACCTTAAATAAAACGAATTTGTATTAATTAATTAACGAGCTTCTTATTTAGTAATATAATTATTTAAATTGTAAAATAGTGATTCAAAAATATAACCATAATTTAAGCTAAATTAGTTAAATGGAATACTTACTAAAATTTAAAATATTTTGAGAAATAATCGCAAAATATACCAACTATATTATTTTAAATTGTTTTGGAAATTTAAGAAGCCCGAGAACTAATTTATACTGGGGAGGGTCGAAATTGGGTGTCAACATTGATTTTCCCAAAGACCCTACATCAACCCCAAAATCTTGAGTTAACCCCATTGAAAACGATGGTAAAATGTCAACAACATTGACATGCAAAGAAGTACCTCTGGTAATCCTCAAAGATGGAGATGATTTATTCATTGTGTGACCAATTTTAGATCTATCAAGAACAAAAAATAAATTATTTCATCAAAAAATATGAAAAAAAATAATAAACAGAACACGTATACAAATTTTGAATAGGTAAAAAAAAAGAGGTAAACAACTAAAATTAAGGAGTACTTACGAAATTGACTTCAATTTCGGGAGGGAACTTCAACTTCGGGAGGGAGTAATCTAATTTTGGACAACAATTTGAAATTCAAACCGGATAGCTGGAGTATTAAATGTAAGAGAAAAAGTTGAAATGTGAAAATGAGAGAGAAAATTGTTTTGTGTATAATTATATACAAAATTAGAAAATAAGATTTTTATACTATTGGTTATATAATAGGTTGTGGACCCCATTAATTATAGAAAAAAAACTATAATTATATAAGGTAAATAAATTAAACTATACCCCTATGATATAATAGTTATGAATGTTTGCCATTTCATATAATTTTCCCAATAAAAAATACAAAATGGGCTCAAATGACGGGCTTAGCATTGTGGCCCAAAATTACGAAATTTTAAAAATGTTAGACCAAAATTAGGTGTCAACAATCAACATTGCAGAGTGTCTTCAGCTCAGTTTAATTTAGAGAACTGCCAGTGCATTGTTCTCGTGAGTTTGTTGCTTTACCAGTCCCAGGTTGCCCCTTTCTCCTCGGGTAGTTCACTCACTCTCCATCTATTTTGTACTGTATAAATGCTTAATAATAATCAGAAATTAATGCACTTCAGGTTAAGTCAATGGTATGAGGTATGCAACCAGAGGAATGAATTAACAGTTAAACATACTTTCTCAAATAAGTAGGCTTCTCCCTTCTTTAAACAACAAATTAGACAGATGAGTTCCACCAAGTATCAAAAGCATCCATAGCATTCTACAAAATATATCCCTGGAGGAAAGAGAAACAAAAAAGAGATGGATACTGTGAGATTCTGCGAGCTACAAAAGCGCCTCTATACTGTTGATTCAGCACTATTGTCAAAAGGTGAAAATCCTAGGAAAATGTCAAGACTTTCTGCGCAAAAATAAAAGTATTCCCTTTAATGAAGAAAGATGCAACAACATACCCAGTGAAATCCCCCAAAGTGTGGCAATGAAGAAAAATGCAGATAAAGGAATATATTTGTGTGTGTATGTACGGATGTGTGTGTGTATGTACGAACACACGCAAATACAACACAATAATAAGTAAATATAAAAGAAAAAACAACTAAAAATGGGCATAAGAATTGGATAATTCTTATGATAAGTTGAAAAAGAATAGATATCGCAAATTAGTGAAATTTACTTAATAGAGGGCCTAATACAAAAACAGGTCCCTTACATTTGCTTGTTCCAGTTTAGAGCATCTACTTGTTACAATTCCACATAACAGAAACCTCTCAAAGAAGGAAGAGGGCTTAAAAAAGTGCATGTTCCTCAATTGTGTTGACTTTGACAACACATTACATATCACATATAACTAACATTTGTTAGCATAGTGGACAAGATCATGAATATATTTCCATAGTTAGATATAGGAGATATTCAGGGATAATTACAGTATGTTACAACTTTTTTTGACACTATACAGTATGTTACAACTAGAAATAGCAGATATTCAAGGTAGAAATAGCAGATTTTTAGGGATGTAAAATCAGAATTCTTTCTATTTAATGGAAGAATTCTCAATTTGAGAGACATTCAGAAAAATTGACATGGTATCAGAGCCATCTCTGACTGCTCTGATTCTTATAGCCCTACTTGTGTAGTTCCTTTCAAAACAAAAAATGGGAGTTTCGGTTCGCTTGACTGTTCTGTGATGATCTGTCCTAAATACCTAGGGCTGCTTTTAGTCTAGGTCATGTGTTATGATGACCTTCGCTTCAAACCCAAATCTGTGCATCTTTAAGTGACCCTGCATCTAATCTTTGGAACCCCACTAATATCATACACATCCACAAATAATCTTCTATCAAATGGATTGCCACCACTAGGGTTTCCCACGAGAGCCATTGACGAAATGCCATCTCCAATGAGGAGTGAACTACAAGGTCCTCCTCCAAACTCCTCTTAAAGACGAAAGAGATTCCTACAAAATAAAGATATCTCCGATTACTTTATACCCTTCAATCACCCACCTGCGCAGACTACTCTGCCGGCCACCGCAGCCCCGATGAGGATGAGACGAAACACACAAACAATGATAACATACATTGTTTCCCCAAAAGTGTACAACACCCCAGTTAGTATTATGTTAATAGGACTTAATTTGCGCTCTTAGTACATATAAGGGGTCTATTTGGAGTCAATTAATGAACTTAGCTCCCTCTACAAAACTTATAAATGAAAACATGTTCTGAATCCTCAAAACCAATTAATGAGCAGGCCATGTTATAACTTTATTGCATTTAAAATACTAACACCCATTTGCACATTCTTCTAGAATTTTGGTATTATGTACTACAATTCAAAAACAGTAATGAATACAAATGACACACTAGTCATATTTTACAAGGTCCCAAAAACGCAATTACTCGAATAAGAGTCATTCCTTGTTATTTAAGTAGTGTAGATCTAATTTAGAACGGTCTTTTCAAAAGTTAGTATGGGTGTAAAAGTGGTTGTAGTTAGAGTCATTACTTGTTGTTTTAGCAGTGTAGATATAATTTAGAACAATCTTATGAAAAGTTAGTATGAATGCAAAAGTTGTTGTAGTTAAGTGATCACCTAGCAGTTATTGTACTGAAGTATTTTAAAAGACCTATTTGCAAGTTGGCCAACGGTGAGAAGTTTATGTGACCAAAATCAATCAGAGGGTATAATCATCATATTTCCAATATTTGAGGGGCAATGTTGGTCGTCTTCCCTTTTTCAAAATCAGACTCGGAGGTCTGTTTGTTTTGAGGGACATACCTTCGGCAGTTGACTGAAGGTGGAGACCTTTTGGGACCAAAATCAAACGAAGGGTATAATAGTACTATTTTCAATAGTTGAGGGGCAATTCTGACCTTTTTCCCTTTACTTAATATCACTTTGTATAAAGCTCAAGACTTGTAACTTAGATTTAATGATTAATTTGGTCACACCAAATCTGATTTCATTTCTAGTCACCAGTATGTTCATTCACCATAATAATTAATATATCAGTTTCTCCCTTTGACGGTATGGTGGACCATTTGAAAGGAAAGAAATGCAAGGATTTTTGAAAGCAAATCGGAATCTGTAGTTACTACTAAGTACAGATTTTTATCCCAACTGTATTTTTTGTGTAACATGGCAACTATAAATGATATAGAGACCGTATATATTTTTTGAGCTCATTACACAATATGTAATGGAGGCATGGATCTACCCCTTGTAAATTCCCCACAAAATCTTCTGGTTGTTGGACATTTAATACAATATCTTTTTAACGATAAAAAAAAGATTAAAGTATCAGTTTACGATGGGTAATGTTGTCCACCTAAAGATAAAGCTCATGGGTGTTGAGACCTATGCCATAGAGCCTCAGTGACGCACACGTTTTTGATCTAATTGTTGTCTTAGCTGCACCTTTAAGAACAACATTATCTAGTTAGTTCAGAAACAATAAGCTAGTTAGTTCTTCACTCGATCTTCTAATATCACGAAAAAATAGTTTCCTCTCTAGGCAGAACTTTGTGAACTCCTTACTTAAGCTCGATCTCTTAGTAGATAAAACTCAAGGAAAGATGGAAGTCATGGTCTTAGTGCTCAAATGTAACCAAAAACTATGAAAACTATAGCTTTATTAATTTGTTTCTACTTGTCCACCAATATTGTATTATTACCATATCAAACTCACGATATTGTGAAACTATATTCAACAAAAGAACAACGAATATTCTTATTAGCTCGAGTTAACCATGATACACCTTAAATTACCGATCTCCATATTTCTAACTGAGAAGCAACTATTAATATTTCTACACACAAAAAAAAAAGATCAGCGTTATTAAGTAGGTTGAGAAAAAATAGTTCTTCACTCTACCTTCTAATATCACAAAAAAAATAGTTTCCTGTCAAGGCAAAACTTTATGAACTGGTTAAATTCGATCTCTTGGTTCAAAATGAAAGATGGAACTCACGCTCTTAGCGCTTAGATGTAACCTAAAACAATGAAAATTACATCTTTAATTATGTTGTTTCTACTCCTCCGCCAACATTATTGTATTATCGTATCAGACTCTCGATATTCAACAAAAGAACAATGACTATGCTTATTAGCTCGAGTTATCCGTGATAACGCCTTAAAAGTTACCGATTCTCCAGATTTCTTACTCCACAAGCAATTACAACAATTCTACACGGAAAAAAAATGCGAACTAGGTTTTCAATTGTGGAAACGAAAGCGAAGAGTTTAAAAGTCAGATACATACCATTTCGGATACGCCGGAATGTATAGACGGTAACGGAGTCGATCAAAGTGAAGCTTAATAATGTAAGGCAAGGACTGTAGGGCTCGTTCCTTCCCAGTTTTTCCACCGGCGGGACGAAATTTTGGATTCGTTTTCTGTCTTTGATTTCACCAGGACCTAAGGAGGATTACTTTTGGGCTTGGGCTTTTCTAGTAATTGGGCTACAATAAGAAATAGGCCATAGCACTATAATTAGGGAATAAAAAAGGAAAAGAACACTTATACCCAAAAAAGTAATTTCCTTAAATGCCTCATTATTTTTATACCATTTTTATTTTAGGCTTAACCAATCGGGTGACCTCCTAAATTTAGCATCAATTTTCACTTAGACACCTTAACTAAGTTTTGTTCATTTTAGACACCTCATGTCATTCTGCATTGTATCATTTTAGCACTTTTTTTTAACAATTAGCTAAATATACAAGGTTTTTGTAACACTCGCCGATGACGCATCAAACTGACAAATTAAATAAAAACACGTGGCATGTGTATTAAAAATATTTTTTAAATAATAATATTTTAGTATAATGAACAAGTATCCAATGACTTAATGACACGTGTAATTTTTTACACAAAAAAAATAATTAAAAAAAATTCAAGGTCATCTTCTGTGTCCACCCACTCCAAACC
>NC_028639.1:5952548-5953439 GCF_001406875.1 Solanum pennellii
AACCCACCCACCCACCCAATGTCTTCTACACCTTTGTCCTTCCAAACCCCAACTCGTTCCCCACCCACATCGTCTTCTCCACCCATCTCCCATCCATCGTCTTTCAAGATTTTTCATTGCCCTTCTTTCTTGCGACAACATGAATCGTAATTTTTTTAATGGGTTGAAATTTATATTTTTTTATATCTCTTCATATTAAAGTTCATTTTTTTTTGTCTATAGCATCATCAAAACTATTTCTCCATGGAAGGAGTTCAAGTTTTGAGAGGTAATGGCTAAAAATGAGGAAGAAATGGAATTTTTTTTTAAAAAAAATGATGAGCCTTTCACACTTTGGTAGTGAGTGTGTTACACTCACTATACCATGTCAGTTAAAAAGTGTTAAAATGACATAAAGAGACATGACATGAGGTGTCTAAAATGAACAAAGCTTAGATAAGGTGTCTAAGTGAAAATTAGTGTCAAGTTTAGGAGGCCACTGATGGGTTAGCCTTTTATTTTAATATGACATATATCTATTTTTATTTGCACTCCCATCTTTTTTTTTGTTTTCTCTTTGATACCAGCACAGTATATATGGTATATGAATATATTCTGATGGTATCAAAGAGTAACTTAGTAGTGTCATCATTGAAGGATTAGTATAACAGAGAAATAATTCAAATAGTGATATTGACGTCATGCGTGAAATAAAAAAGGAGAAAGTGGGGTAGTAGGTAGGGCTGTACAAAACCGAATCAAACTGAAATCGAGTCAAATCGAGAAAAAAACTAACTAGCGGTTGGTTTAACTTGGTTTGGTATTGAAAAAAAAATGACTATATTTGGGTTGGTTTGATTTTAACTAAAAAAAATCAATCCGAGACCAAACCATCCCGATATATATATATAT
>NC_028639.1:5956366-6011305 GCF_001406875.1 Solanum pennellii
TATATATATATATTCCATTATTTGTGTTATATTCTTAACAAACAGATTATATAGTTATATTTTGGTTGAATTGAAGAAATATTTGAGTTACACGTAAATTATATGTTTCAATTAATACTTTAGCAGAAAAACCCGAAATAATTCGAGGTCAAAAACCCCGAATAACCCGGAAAAATCCGAGGTCGAAAACTCCGAGTTTTATTGGTTTTGTTTGGTTTATAGATTTAAAATCCGACACAAATGATTTAGTTTGATATTTAAAAATCTGAACCAACCCGACTATGTACACCCCTAGTAGAAGATAAGTAGTTTGGATCATGATTCTATTAAGGGTAAATAGTTTGAATTAAGTCCAATTCGGGTAATAGATTCACAATTGGGTCCATTTTGTATAGTTTTTACCCAAGAAAGAACTACCTAATAGTTGAGTGAAATTCCGATTTTAAATTCTAATTTATTCTTGCACATGGGTCAAGTAACATAGAGTAATGGAAAAACTACCTAATTACACAAACATTTCTTTCATATTTACTAGTTCTCTTTATAGTTTTAAATAATTATATTTTATCTCTAATTAATAATTTCATACCAGATTTCTAGTCAGATATACCTAGATACATCAAAATAGGGAGAGAGACGAGTGAGAATAAGAGGGAGACAAAAAAGACCCGTCTATGTATCCCAGAGACATATAATCACATTAGATACACAACATACATGTATCTTTAGTGATTCACATCATCGCATGTATTTGAGATATCATATACATAAAAGAATAGCGAACGATATGTAAGGGAGGCGAACGAAATTTGTATACATGCAAATACACTTGGATACAATATATTTAGAACAAATTTTACCTATTCTACCCTAACTTATAAAATCTCACTAGTCTAGCAATTAATTATTTAAATATATGATGATGAGGTAAAACTTTTCCACACCAAGTGTTGTCGTGCTAATGTATACTAAAGAAATACAGGGAAACATGGAGCTATTTTTCCGCCTCTTTTTGCTTAAAATGTCTTATAGGGTAATTCTCTTCTGATTTTTTTCATTAATTTTTTATTGTTTCAAATTGAGGGTCCAAACTTTCTTTACTTTATATATCACAAAATATAACACATATCTAAAAAATAAATCACATAAATTTTTACATTTAAATTTAGGCAAATAAATCTGCACTACTCCAACATTTGTTATTGTCTTATAATATTTGAATTTTAATTTAGTTACATTAATTAAAGATTAAAAAATATTATGATAAAAACAGACGTCAAATGCTTACCTATAATGCAAAAAAATATGTCAACAATTGTGTTTCGGCACAATCTAACACAGGACATTAAATCTAAAAGAGAAAATGATCTAAAACCCTCCAATCTATGTTTAAAATTCTAACTACATACTCAAACTTCACGAGTATTCTATTACCCCTGAACTTCATATTTCTCTATTTTCTACACAAATAAACGCCGACCACAACACATAAACCAAACAAATATTTTAGCGTGATTGTACGTGCCGGGTCCCCCACTTTTCAACTCCCAATTTTAGTTTTTCTCCAATTTCTCTCCTAAAACGTAAAAGACCCATAAAAAATATTTTTTCTCTTTTTCATCTCCTTCTCCATTTGCATATGCATTTCTTTTGATGATCGAAGGAATTTGTTGTGTATTTTCAACTTGATTTCATAGTTTATCAACTAGTTTAGTGAAAGGTTAGTTCTTTATCCCTTGTTTTGAGTTTTGTTTTATCCCTTAGGTTTTAATTGATTCGTGAAATTAAGAGCAACATTGGGTCTGATTCATCCATGCAAAACTTATTCAAGTTTCATTTGTCATTTTTGATGAATTTCGAGAAAAATCAAAATTCAAATTAGAGACCTAAATAAGAAATAAAAGCAGATTACAAACCCTAAATTCAAGATTTGATGTAAAAATGAACATAAACAATTAAACCTTACTTATTTTTTTTTAGCAAAAATCGTGATTTTTTAATAAAATGAACAAGGGTTAATGGTGGGGAAGAAGAAACAATGGTTTTTTTGATGGTGGAGAAAATGATTGTTGGAGAAAGAGAAAATTTTTGTCAAAATTTAAGGTGTTCGCACCTACTCACGCGCCTAGAGGAGGTGTTCTCACCTCCTATGATAGGTCAACGTTTAAGTGTGTAGAAAATAGAGAAGTATGAAGTTCAGGGGTTAATAGGACACCCGTGAAATTGGAGCGTGTAGTTGGGATATCCAGTATAGATTGGAGGGATTTTAGACCATTTTCTCAATCTAAAATATGTAACTATTCTTGAAACATATAAATATTGAACACAAAATGTTGACAAATTCTTATAGATGCCTTCCTAAGATATATGATTTCTTTGAGAAGGCTGTTCATTCAAATTGAATGAATTTGTAATGCTTTCAAATTTGCATATTATTAGAAATTTGAGATCAACTAAAGCTTATATATATTCAAAGAATCGTGTATATAAACATTACATTCATCAAAATTAAATATTTTTAAAATAAATAATTTTTTGTTGGATAACTTTAGGGGTCGTTTGGTTTGAATACAAGTTATGATGAGATAAGTTATATTGAAATAAATTATGTTGCGATTAGTTATACTGACATTATTTCTTATTGATTGTTTGTTTTGTTGTACTAAACATAATAACTATTACATACTTCCTAAAAATAGGTGGTTCGATTACAAAAATACCCTCTTATTTAACTTTTTGTATAATTTTTTGATTGAGTTTTTAATTTAGTTAAAACCAAATTTAACTAGTCTTCTTCAACATCCAGCATTGTCAAATGCACGAACAGAAATATGTTAAGAGAACCAATTTGGCACATATTATAAATAACACAAATAAAAAAGGAGAAAGGGTTAAAAATATCCCTCAACTTCGTTTTATTGATTGCCTTTGCTTTTACGGTCAAAATAAAGGTATTTTTACCCCTACTGTTATTAATTTCATCATATATATCCCTAATTTGACGGAAAGCCCCAAATTACCTAATTTTATTTAAATTATCCAAATTTTAATCTGACCCGACCCAATTAATCATATAACCCATTTCATTTATCCAAATAAATGTTTTTTCCACCATCACCACCACCTCCACTTAAACCTCCACCAAAGTCACCATCCTCTCAGACTGTTGCACCGAAACCCACCACCTCGATCTCCCACTACTCTATCCCTCCAAGTTAAGAGTGGCAATCGGACCGGCTTTATCCGGTCCGATTCAATTTTCGTACTGATCCGTCTGATACTGGTTGAACCGGTAAGGAATCGGTCTCCCAATTATACCGACCGCTTATCGAATCGGGTCCCAATTTTTAATTCGATTGAACCGGTTCGGTAAGAACCGGTTCCAGTCTGACGCAGTAAGGACCTGTTTACCCGTTCTTTAAAATAGTTGTTAATTAGATCGCTGGGCCCTTCTAGTCATTGGGTGGGTCCCAAAACGACCAAAAGATACCCCCTCCCCTTTCTAACCCCTTTACACTATAGATATACCCTTTTTTTCATTTTAAATCACAAATTCACAATCTACTTACTTATACATTTTATGCAATCTCTCAATTTTAAAATCTCTCATAAATTGTTAATTATTATATTGTGATATTGACTTGGAGTTTGGATTTCGAAAATATATTTGAAGTAAACTGGATTTTAGAAGCTACAATAGGCATCTCTCAATTTCGGCTTTGGTCATACGTCTACTTTTACGTAGACGTTTGGTACAGTCGTTCCAATTTCCAACTTTAATTTCTTATTTGTTTATTAATTAAGTTGTTTTATTTCTTTTATATTATTATCTTGCTTGTTTTTCATAATATTTTATTATTTTAAATTTGAACAGAAATTTGGAAAGAAATAGTGGTAAAATATCAATGTCGAAAAGAAAAAATAATAGGGGAGTAGTAGTAGTTCTAGTTCTAAAATGTGTCACCTAGATTTATAGTTAATACTAATGATTATAGTCATGTTAATGAAACTTTTTTATGCCACCACCATGACCTATTGAATTTAATTCCGAAAATGAAGTAGATCGCGAGACTTTAAATAGACGTTATACTAATTTTGAGGAAGAATTAGATGAAGAAACAGAATTTAAATGAGAAAGATGAAGAGGCCCCTACCCCTACTAGTCCGGTTACCGAATTATCGGAACAAAATGAAGTCCCCCTTTACTTACTTTTTCAAATGTCGCCGGCATACGTGTTAAAAGATCTTTAATATGGAATTTTTTTTATACAAAATGAGGCAAAAACTATTGTTACTTGCACTAAAATTGGTCATGAAACATGTAACTACGGGTACATAAGGGGGAACGAGACGACTAAGAACACATTTACGAAAGTGTAATAAAGAATTTGCCCGCCTAGATGATATAGAAAGAGCTAATAGAAATGGAACACCCATACCCGAAAGTTTTATGGGAGTTGGAGCTTCTAGTATGGTTCAAGGTGTATTAAATATGTCTAACCCGACTAGTCAAAGCACACACCACACGTATAGTAAAGAAAAAGATCGTAGAGAATTAACTAAAATGGTTGTTGTTTGTGGTTTGCCCTTTTCATTCCCTTCACATCCTGATTTTGTTCATTATATTCGAGAATTATATAACCTAGATTATGAAGGTATTCCAAGAAATACAATTAAAAGTGATCTTTTTTAAATATCAAAAAGAATATTGTCATTTTCTTTGTTGTTTATTTGCTTATTATGATGGTAGATTATCTATTACTTCTGATATGATACGTAGTCATAATGGTAACAATTATTTTACACTTACTGTCCATTTATTGACCATGAATGGAACATGCAAAAACGAATATTAGCGTATAAATATATTGAAGAAACTAAAATCGATTCTTATATAGCATCAAAAGTAGGCTCTATTTTACAAATTATGGAATATGTGATAAAATAATGAGTGTCTCTTTAGATAATGCTTCTAAGAATTTAAGAGCAGTTGATTATTTAAAAAGTAGACTTTGTCCAATTGATAATGATTGCCGCACGGTAATTTAATAGTAAAAGATGGTATTTCTCAATTTGGAGTTTCTTGTGAAAAAATTAGACTTGCTTGTAATTGGATTTTTAAAGTTAAAGTAAAAGGTAGAGTTACATAATTTAAAAATTATTGTAATGAATGTGGACTTGCATATAGAAAAGTTCCAAAAGAAGTATGAACTAGATGTAATATTTTATTTGAAATGCTTCAAGTTGCTTATATTTATCAAGAGGCGATACAATTAGTTTTTAATGCTCATAATGCACACCCAAGTTTAAGAATTGACTTTGAAGATTGGGAAAGTACAAAAGAACTTGTTGAATTTTTAAGTGTTTTTTATAAAACAACAAATGCATGTTTTGGTTAATATTATCCTACTGTTTCTTCTGTTTTTAATAAATATCTATGCTATTTCATCTGAATTTGCAATTTTTTTTATAAAAAGATCAATTTAAAGATTCACTTGCTTTTATGATTGAAAAATTCAAAAAAATATTTTCCCTGTTCCTCAAATATATTTGAGTGCTACTACTTTCAACCCAAATTATAAATTAAGAGGTGTTGAAAGAATGGTTGAAAAGATTTATGTAAATTTAGAAATTAAAGATGATGAAACTTCTAGTGTTGAAGAATGTAAAAGTAGCATTTATATAAAAGTTAGAGATTTATATAATGCATATAAAGTTATGGAAATAAATACTCCAATAGTTGAACCTCCATTTTCTAAGCGTAAAAGTGAAGATACGGATGATTGGATGGATGAATATCTTGAGCTTGAATCTACTACTAATAATGATTTTGATTTATATTTCAATCAGGCATGGGAAAAGATTAGGCATGAAGAAGGACAACTTCAACCTCCAATATTAGTATGGTAGAAGAATCGTGAAAATCAATTTCCGACCCTTGCTAGGATTGTTTGAGATGTGCTAGCGATTCAAGCATCATCGGTCGCTTCGGATAAGCCTTTAGGCTCGGGGTGTGACAGATCATGATAAGGCTTTGCATATTGTTCCCCACATCATTGTCGAGGGTCCAATTAATATTTGAGAAAAAAAATGCCCAAAATCGCATCATCAAAAATTCATTGACTAACTCACACAAAACAAACTCTTGTTGATTATCCCCTAAATGCTAAAAAATGGCGTGGATCATGATGAGGTTATACGTATTGTTCTCTCAAGTCATTACGGAGAGTCATGTAAGGGTTTTGAATAAAAAAGTGTCTGAAAACCATAACATCAGAAAATTTATTGATTAACACACATGAAAAACTGAAAAAATCACCTAATTTCTATTGAGCGGCCCTTAAATGCTAAAAGAATTACATGAATCATAGTGAAGCTATACATATTGTTCTCTCAAGTTATTACGGATGGTTCCATCAAAGTTTTTTTTTTTTTTTTTTAAATGGTTGAAAATCATATCACCATTAAAACTCATTGACCACACACGAAAAACTAAAAAAAAAGATCGCCTAATACCTAATGAGTGACCACTAAATGCTAAAAAATGGCATGATCATGGTAAGACTATATGTTTTATTCCCCAAGTCATTATGGAGGATCATGTAAAAGTTTTAGAAAAAAAGTACTCAAAAATCACATTACTAAATATTACATTGACTAACATACATGAAAAAACTGAAAAACTTATTTAATTCAGTCGCTCTGAATTGCTAATCCTATACACTTCCTACACTTGTAACGAACCTTAACACACATGAACAAATAGGACATTACTTGGTTCAAAGTTGATACTCTTACGGCGAAAGGTGTGGATCTTTAGCATAGAATTCATGGGGCATTAAAATTAATTAGTAATACTAATTTTAATAACCCTAAATGATATTAGTCTCTATAGGTATAATATATAACTCTGGAGTTACTATATTACTTGACGATCTGTGTTTGGGATCAACAGTCACAAAGGTACGAGTAAAGTCTCTGATCCGACAAACAATCCGTATATCCTACCTTCCCGAAATTTCATTTATAAAATTATACTAAAATATTATTTTTCTTGTATTATCCGATCGAAAATTATGCGAATTCAACATAAAACTCTAAAAAATAATAATAATGAAAATTACAACTTAAAAGAGTGTCTAAGTTGGAATCATTGTATTACATCAAGTTGAGGACAATATAAGCAAGCAAACAAGTACTCTAGCTATCAATTTACTTTGGACTACTATATCATAAATATTTCAACCCCCCTCCCCCACCAAAAAAATTGAAGGACTCCAAAAAAAAAAAACTCAAAACCAACCTCAATCACACATTCATATCCTCTTCCTACCCCCATCTTGGATGAGATAAGATTAATGAGGTGCTTACACGTGTCACCTCTATTGTGGTGACTTAAAAAAAATAAAAAAATTCCAACCTTTCATATGTAGATATTAAGTAATTGTATAATGTTATCAAGAACCACATAACATATCAAAAACCTTATCATTTCATTATATAAAAGGATAGTGGACATCAAAAGGTTCATATTGAACCAAAAAAAGAGAGAAGAAGCAATATGGCTTCCTCTGTTATTTCCTCTGCAGCTGTTGCTACACGCAGCAATGTTACACAAGCTAGCATGGTTGCACCTTTCACTGGTCTCAAATCTTCAGCCACTTTCCCTGTTACAAAGAAGCAAAACCTTGACATCACTTCCATTGCTAGCAATGGTGGAAGAGTTAGCTGCATGCAGGTAACTTACTCATCGATTTCCGAAATTGATATTTTCTCAGTATGTTGTAACATGTAATCTGTCATATTTCTCGATTCAATTATCTAAGGGTTATATGTATGTTAGCTACTCTCTCTGACTTAATTTATGTGACGGTAGTACTATTTTATTTTAGTTAGTATAAAAAAGAGTGATTTACTTTGTTTCAGTTTGTTTGTCTGATCTTAATTCAACATAACTTTTAAGAAAGTTAAAAAGTAATTTGAATTTGTAATTTTAAAGTAAACTTATGTAGAATGTCCTACATTTTGTAATTTCAAACATGTTAACTGTCACGTGAAAAATTAGAATTAAATAATTATCAAAAAAAAGAAAGAGACGTTAGAAGAGTAATATAAATTGAAACATGAATATATGTAGTTACTGACCTCTGATCTAGTTTATGCCATTATTATTAAGTCTGTTTCAAAAGAAATGACATATTTAATAGCAGTATTGATTTAAGTTTGAAAAAATTCTATTTTATCTTTAATGAATTGATTTATAATCACGTAAATATTTATATTTTCTTAGACCATAAATTACAAAAATCTCTGGTTATTCATAAGTTCCATTTACAATTAAGTACCTCCACATAAGAATTAAAATAAGAGAGTATCTTTCAAATTATCTGATAATTCATAGAAGTTAAAAGATCCAATTGCTTAACTTATCTTTGATTATATTAAACACATGAAAAGTGTATCCTACTTATAATCTCTACGTTCAAAATTAAAGACAAATTCAAGATCTGAAATCGATGAACTCAAAATATCTCTATCTTATTATTATGTATATATACAACTTAATTTTTCGAAATGTTGATGAATGTATGTTAAATCCTTTACAATAGTGCATTTTTAGATAATTCGATAAGAGTGTAACAATATTTTCAGAAAGTCGATGACTTTTTTTTTTTTTTTTTGGATATGTGTATAGGTGTGGCCACCAATTAACATGAAGAAGTACGAGACACTCTCATACCTTCCTGATTTGTCTGACGAGCAATTGCTTAGTGAAATTGAGTACCTTTTGAAAAATGGATGGGTTCCTTGCTTGGAATTTGAGACTGAGGTCAATATCATATTTACTTTCGTTTTATCGAAAAATGATATATTTTTATATTTAGATACGATTTATATTTAACACTTGAATGTTTTTTTATGTGTAGCACGGATTTGTCTACCGTGAGAACAACAAGTCACCAGGATACTATGATGGAAGGTTAGTAGCGGATTCATAAGTTAAAGAATTCATTCATACTTTTTTTTTAGTTAAATCGTAGGTATAGGTACGAGAATCATGAAAATTAATATAAATATCATGTTTCGAACTCGTTTATTAAAAAAAAAAACTCATAAAACGTACTATGAACATCACTAGTCTGTATAAAAAGGGAAAAAAAAAGATAAATATACCCTTAGAATATCATAAGTGGTATGCAGATATCTTCGGTCATAGTTTTGGGACATTGGTACTTCTGCCGTCCAAAAACTAGAACGTTGATATATATGTTGTAGTTTTTGGACGGCAGAAGCATCAATGTCCCAAAAATATGACGAAAAATATCTGTATACTATTTACGATAGTTCGGATATATTTATCCCTTTTCTCAAGTTTTTGTAAATCTAAAAAAGTTGAAATTTTGAATCCGCAGGTACTGGACCATGTGGAAGTTGCCTATGTTTGGGTGCACTGATGCAACCCAAGTGTTGGCTGAGGTTCAAGAGGCTAAAAAGGCATACCCACAAGCATGGGTCAGAATCATTGGATTCGACAATGTGCGTCAAGTGCAGTGTATCAGTTTCATTGCCTACAAGCCAGAAGGCTACTAAGTTTCATATTAGGAACAAAATTGTCTTTAGGGACACTTTGTTTTTAAATGCTACTTAGGTCTTTTTTGTCTTAATTCCAACAAACTATTTATGTCTTCTACTATTCGGTTTATGTTTTGGATGTATGAGTACCTAATTATATGATAATGATTTGGTGCTTTGTTTGTAAATTTTGATTCTTGTGGTTTATATGACTTTTTGTGTTTTACAATATCTTCAATCCTAAATGCAAATTGGAGCAGAGGTAGGAGATTAGGTGGAGAATCGAATCCAAATCAATAAAATAAAAGTTCAAATAGTCAACCAAAAGAGACACAAAATATGATCAATGAAGTAGTTGAGGAACCGTGAAGTCATATGTTTAAATCTCAACCAAGACAAAAACACTCGATGATTCTTTCTATTTGTCATAACTTTGGTTGACAAAGTTGTACTTATTATTGATGGGAGTTGATAGTGAAATTAGTCAAGATGCGCAAAAGCTGAATCAGACGCCAAAGTCCTTAAAAAAGAATGTTGGGGAGAAAAACAAAACTTATATCAATATTTTCTATTCCAAAATTTCACATATATACATTATACAATACTACTAGTTAATTTTAAATTATCAAAAATTTGGGCCACCAAAAACAATGGAGTGCATTTACAGATGCAACCAAACAAAATTATCACACACCTCTCAACCAACTTATTTTCACTGTGCAAAAGAGAGACATCTTTGCACAGTAATATTAAAGCAAAAACCAAAACTTTAGCCTAAATTCTCCAAAAAATTGTTCTTATTTTCTAGTTGAATATTCTATATACAGAGTTCATTGTCGATATTCCTTTATATACCGTTCAGTAAGGAAGATTTATGCCATAGCAGCCATTCGAGAGTTTAGGCAGTCAAAGCCCTCGACCCTATTTGGTGAGTGAGGTTTCCCGAGTCTTGCCCTTGCACACCTTCCTTTACAACTTGATGATGGAGAAGATGAGGATGAAGTAGATGGACTTGGTGATGAAGATACGCGGTGTTTCTTTTCATTTGAGAATTGAGCATCATGGATTAATGGATTCATAACCCTGCAAGGCGGTGAACCAGAGAAGAATGGAGGGGATGATGACAAATCTGATGCATATTGTCTTGCAGCTACGCCATCCTGTTAGACCATGAAGATCATTTTAAGAAGTGGCAAGGTTGAATCAGTGGAATGTGTTATGACATTTTCCGTAAACAGTAGGCCAGCAACAAAAGAAACACCTATATATAGTATGTTGTTGGGACTCTCCAAATGCCTACACCTGTGTTGGATCCACCAAAAATACACTACTTTTGGAGGATCTGATATGCACCCGTCAAAGTTTTTGAAGAGTCCGAGCAACATAGCATATACATGTAGACACAGGTACACTGACAGTTGAATGTGATCAGCAAAACGGAAAAAAATACAGTCTAAATTAACTAAACAAATCTACTAAAGATACCATCATAACACAAGTCATATTAATTAAATGCACTTCCCAACCTCACATTTCCTGAATTAAACGCCGAAGGAAAGAACAATAACCAACAAATTCAATTTTTTCTACCTTATGCAATTGGTATAAGCTAAAAAGTAAAAACATGACTTGAACTGAAGATCTATTACTTTTCTAGTTTTCTGTTCATCTCAAAAACATGCTTTGGGGATAAATTATGCTCCATTAAGAAAACATACAAGACCATAATTATGTTTCCATAAGGCTCCTTTTAAAAATATTTTGCGAGTGCGCATCTAGTGTCTTCATAAGAGTTCGATATTGAGATGGTTAATAAGATATTGGATGGAATGACGGGGCAAAGGAATGGGATAAACATAAAGACGGGAACATTTCAGTTATCCTTTGATTGGATTCAACTACCCTCTATTTCCAATTTGTCTCATGAAACAGGGTTTAACTACTCTTTGCGGATTGAATATTTTCTGTGCAGTTAAACATCACCTTGACACCTTAAAATCATTTAACGTTTGGTGACTGGTTAGAGTTATGCAGGGTTAGTTATTCCACCTTCTATCCTGTGTAAAACAATAATATAGATTCCCTCATAACTTATGCATAATTTAACTCTAAACCAGCTACCAAACGACCCCTTAAGAATCAAAGCTATTTTTCAAAGAAAAATAATTTAAGTATCAAAACCACCAAGAAGAAGGAGCTCCGGTTAGCCACCCAAGATCCCCTTCTAGTAGGGCAACTACTTGATTGATTACCTTTGTTGAACTAGTAAAATCACGTGTCAATTGGCACCTCTCCATGAGGCTCATACCATAAACACCACTCACATAGCTATTGAGCCATCATAAATGATACTGAAACCAACAATGAGGATATTTTCGTAATGACAATATGCAAACAGGCTACGGTATTTTCGATTATATAGATACATGCAAACCCAACTTACTCAAAATATGCAAGCAATGACAGAACCATGATTTTTCATTAAGGGGTTTCAAAAAATATAAAGAAGTAAATACACAAACATGCCAAGGGGATTTAAAAATCTACTATATAATTATTTAATTTGTGTATATACAATGTAATCTACCACCAACGGGACTCAAATGAACCCTTTTCCCCTACCTGGCTCCGCCCCTATTTTGCAAGTTTAGTTGCGTAAAGACACTCGTATTAGTGTGTATACATATCAGTTATCACCTGAGCTTCTGAAGCTTTGACAGACAACATGTTGAATTAATTTCATGCAGAGAAACTTATACACGATAAGATTCATCCCTAAGTAATTATGTCAATTCCTATAGAAACAACATAACGATCTAATCAATTAACTTAGCTTGAATCCCAAACTAGATGGCGAACAGCTACATGAATACTCTATATCCATTATGCTCTATTCATGCCGGATTCAATATTCAAAGATTCATCACAGTTATTCTCTTTCTTCATCATCAGCCGGATCACTATTCGCAACATTGATCACAACCCTCCTCATTTAAAAATCCTCCCTCTTTGAAAAATACAAAACTATCTCAAGGAATTAAAACATCCCTATAGATTCACATTCAACAACAACCTACCCAATGTAGTGGAATCTGGGAGGGTAGAGCCTACTCACACTTCACCCCTATAAAATGACACGTAGAGAGACTGTTTTCGATAGATCAACGAAAACAATAACACAACATTATGAAGACATAAGCAATAATAACATCACCATAGATAACAATTAAATAATACAATAGGGTGAATTGATAATCATGAAAAGAAAATCTAACCTCTTTACTAATGAGATCAAAAAGTTCTTCACCCCCTTTTGAAATAAAAACCTCAGATTGATTTCTTTTTCCACCATTAAAAAAAAAAGTAAGAACAACCCATTAAACACTAGATCATAAACATACATGGGTCATTAAAATCTTGAAAAATAAGATTAGAAATTTTTAAAAAAAAATCACCTTAAAGGTTGGCAGTTAGAATGGGTATTGATATTCCCAAGCCGACGAGGTTTGGGGCAAATAAGTGAACCCATCGGATAAAATGTGGCTGTAACCCAATTTCAGTCAGCATCAAGGGAACGGCAAAGCCCCATTATACACTTTTGATAAACAAACAACTAATTAGTATTTTTCTATCTTCCTACAATTATGGCAAATGCCTAATTTCCTTTTAACAATAAAAAAGAACTCCTTATTTATATACAATGCCTATTACTTTCATTCCATATTTGTAGGACTTATATTTATCTCAATCCTATCATTACTTTATTAAATGAGTTGGCAATATATATCTCTTTCTATTTTTATTTTTTTATTAAAATCCTTTTTTGGATTATCGTGAATCTCATAGGAGGACGTATGAAATAAAAATAAGATTTTATATTGACATTTTGATACACTGATATACCATAATAATAAATAGAGTCAATGGTGATTTTGCCGTTGGAAGAGTCGCTTCCTACTAAAAGTGTTTTTCGAACCGTGGATAGTCACCCATCACACTGCTCTCAAACCCTACCTGTGGTGAATCTGGGCTAGTTTCTGCATACCTCGACTAATTTCATGGGATATATGTTATCTCTCATTGGATTAGTTGTTGCGCACCTTAACTAATTCCATGGAATATTTGCCACCTCCCAATAATAACAAGTACAAGGTAACTCTGTCCATCAAAGATAGGAGAGATGTAAATGATCACCTAATATATTTGTCTCCACTTTTTTATTAGTATATAGAGGATTAAAAATAAAATGTCAGTAGTTAGAGAATTTTTTACTGCGGTAACCCGGTGAGAATGGTGGACGTCGATTCTTCAAATGTTATCGTCTTGGCTCATTATCTTGTGGTTATTGAATTGGATATCAACAGTAAACTTTCAATTTGTGTGTCATTGATGACTCACAATCAAAAGATTGAATTAGATTCAATTCGAAAGGAAAAAAAACCGTTGAAGAAGATCCTAAAGGAAATGGTGGCACTAGAATTCATAAACCAAACATTAGTTCTAACTTGTATGATATTACTTTTTTTTGCAAATTCAAATTTGGAGGATAAAGTTTCAAACTTGAAGTTCGAGCATTATATTGAATGTTCTAATTTGAAGAACTTGGATGATAATAAACCTAAGTGAAAATTGAAAGGGCTGTCAAGTTGATGTAGTGTACTATAGTTATGTTTGAACTTCTTTTCTTGGATCATTTGTATTGTGTAGTCGTTATTATAATTATTAAATTTCCTTGAATTTGTTGGTGATAATATAATTACAATTGAGAAACAAAATATCGTATGGTATTCTTATCAAACATGAAATAATACTTGTTTTAACATTAATTATTTTTTACCTCCCTTAATGAATAGAGCTTTTTGGTGACAAGATGAGTAACAAGTCCAATGGGACAACACAATAATATCATTGGAATAGAATGTCGTGTTTCTATATCATTCTGCAATCCATCATGATAAACTTGCCTGTTTTAAAAAAGAAAAAAAAAACTAAAAGTTAATAAGAGTTTTAATTATTTTTTAAACGGATAAAGGTTAAAAATATCCTTGAACTATCAGAAATAGTTTAAGTATACCCTTAAAGTATATTTCGGCTCAAATATACCCTTACCATTAAACTATAGGTTAAAAAATACCTTCTCATTAACAGAATCGGTTAAACGCTACTTAGATGCCATGTGGATGTCACATTGCATGCCACATAAGCCAATAAAGTTCCACTCATGCCACGTAGACTAATAAACTTACCCCTAATTTCTCCCAATTTTCTCCATTTTTCGTAGAATTTAGAAACGATTTCAATGAAGAACATAGAACCCCTTTTCCTCATTTCTCCATTTTCTTAGAACGATTTCAAAAAATACATAAGTTCTAAGGGAAAGAGGTTCTATGTTCTTCAGTGAAATCGTTTTTAAATTCTAAGGGAAATAGAGAAAATTGAGGGAAATTAGGAGTAAGTTTATTTTTTACGTGGCATGAGTGGAACTCTTTTGGCTTATGTAGTATGCCATGTGGTATCCACATGGCATACAAGTGGCGTTTAACACATCCTGTAAATGAGAAGGGTATTTTTGACCCTATAGTTTGAAGGGAAGGGTATATTTGAGCCGAAATATAGTTCAAAAGTATATTTAAGCTATTTCAAATAGTTTAAGGATATTTTAACCCTTTTCCGTTTTTTAAAAAGAAAAAAGTAAAAGAAAAGAGAAAATGAGTCACTTATAAAGAATTAACATTTTTAGTCTCCGTGAAATATTATCGAAGTCTATCGATTAGACTTTGACAAGATCATAACAAAGAAAGATATTAGTGAGAATTCACATTTAGAGGTATAATTTTGATAATTTCAAGGTATAATTTATGTTAATATCTTTTTAGTGTCATGGTGCAGTTTTTCTTAGGATTTGATGGTATTTTCTTAATGATTATGGTTAATCTTTCTTTCCTTTTATTTTCATTGATTAATTAAACTAATAAACATAAATTATTGGGATAAAACAAAAGTATCCTTTAGATTATTATCGAGATTTTAGAGACACATTTTAGTTAAACCAAAGTTCTATTACTTCTTAATTTATTTCTTTTTAATAATTTTGTACACCTTTTTGATTTACGTGACATCCAAATATCTACCACGTGCCTCAACTATATGGATTTACAGAGTATGCACGTAAACCAAAAGATGTATAAAATTACAAAAAAAGAGTTCAAGTGCAGGAAAGGGGGGTAATAGAACCTTAGTTTAATTAAAATTTGTCTCTGAAATTTCGATTATAAATATAGGGATAGTTGTGTCTTATCCTTAAATTATTAATTATTCTTTTTTCACAAACTTAATAAAAAATCAAAATTATTGTTCAATGCATATTTAAGTGAATATTTTAAATCTATCCATAAATATAAAGAAAAATTTTTGTTATTTTTTCTAAGTAAGATTTTAAAAAATAAATACAGATAAAGATAGACCAACCTAGCAGCAAAAAGATCTATAATCAAGAGGTGAATCCATGCAGATGCTAATGTAATCTCCCTGGAAAACATCTTAGCTATACCAGCCAACTGAATGACAATACAATGTTAGAATAATATTTAATTAGTCACAAAATTTAAAAAACAAATATTAAATTTTATGATCTTAAATAAATTATAAAAATATTTAAAAGATTATAAGAGCATGTTATTAAAGGTCAAAAGAAAAACCTAAATGAATGGAGTTTGATGTTAAACAGAACACATGGAAGGTAATAATATTAATATACGTGTTTATATCAATTTAATAAATATCTCTACACTTGTATCATTAAATGATACTCCTTTTGTTTTAATTATGTGGCATCGTTTGAACTTTGTCAATATTAAAAGTACTATAAATCACAATAATTGACAATTTAAAATATTTAAAAAATATGTATAAACAAACGATCAAAATGATAAATTTATTTAAATCTAAAAATTTGAATGGAACTATATAACTTGAGACAGAAGTAGTAATTGATTAATAAATAATTTCAGTTTATTGATATGACCCGATGTAATCACTGATATGGATGATTTTTTACCGAGAGAGAATCTAGGGGTAAATATACCAATTAAGTTACGTGATTGATTAAACTCAATAACTTTAACTAAAAACAATAACAATATTAAAATTCGGCATAATACATAAATAGGCCCTTTAACTTGGCTTCGAATTACATTTATGCCCTTCAACTTTGGGTGTGCACAAGTAAACACTTAAACTTGTATAAAGTTGAACAAATTGACACACATGTCCTACGTGTCATCCTACATGTTATTTTTTGTCCTACGTGGTGTCCTACGTGTATTGTGCCATGTAGGACTAATGTGTTTATTTATTTAAAAGTTGGACAGTTAAAGTGCTTGTTTGTGCATTATGAAAGTTAAAGGTCAAAGTTAAAATTTGAAGCCAAATTTAGGGTCCAATATATGTATTATGCCTTAAAATTTTCATACAATGTATATATATATAAATAATTTATTCAAAACTTAATAAATTTCAAGAACGATAAACATAAAATTCCGAATCCGTAAAAGATATAGTTGATCACAAACCTCTGGAATCCAAGATGTATTAGAAGGAAATAATAGTTGTAATGTATCTGGTGTCCAAGAAAGGTATAAGAGATATGAATACAAAAGTCCAAACACAATATAAGGAATGTTGCTTTCCATCATTTTTTGGGTCTGCAATTAGCATATGATAAAATTAAACAATGATATTGATGATACAATTAAGCAATTGTCAATATTTTGTTTGGCTTGATATTTAAAATTATTATTTTTTGAATTAAAAGTTTATCTTTTTTCTAAATAGTTAACACTACAAAATTATTTATATTGATAATGTTACTTACAAGTTTTGCTTTAGGTGCCACAACCATAAAGACATAAAAGGGAAGAACTGCAATTGTTCCCAATGGGAATACACTTTTAACAACTTCACAACTTGCTAACCCTGCAAAAGAAGGAGCTTAAACTTAATTTACCCAAATATTTTATAATTTACCAGTATCGTTTTATTTTACTTGACTTTTATATTAACGTAGAAATAAAATAAAAGATTATTTGTATATTTTAATAAATCAAGAGAATTTATCAGTTTCTTTCAATACTATTTAGTAAAATTATTTGTACTAGTATCCCCTAGACTATGATCGAAATTTCAGAAACAAATCTTAACTAAACTAAGGTCCTATTACCCCTGAACTCACTTTTTTTTAAAATTTTCTACACCTTTTTAACTTACGTAGCATCCAAATATCGCTCACGCGCCTCAACTGTATGGAGTCATGGAGTGTGCCAACTACTACATAAGCCAAAGTGTGTAGTTACCGAAAAATGAGTTTATTAGGGTAATAAGACCTTAGTTTAGTTAAGGAGCATCTCTGAGATTTCGGTTATACTCTAAGGATATTTGTGTCTTATCCGTATTCAAAAACACGCTTAAAGTATTCTTTTTTTTTTTTAGTTTCATATATGAATTATTAAGTATGCGAATTATCTACATGAACTGTCATCAACTATTTATCAAAATACACCTTAACTATCAGTTATTTCCTTTACCTACTTGAAGTATCATCAAAGAATTGATAAAAATATATTTAATGAATGAAGGAGGAAAAGTGATTACATGAAGCAGACACCCTTGAGCTCCTTCTTTGCAAAAGAGTTTTTGGAAGATTTGGACTTGTAATGACTCTTGATCCTTCAAGAAAATATTGTTGCCTTGAAAGAACAGAGCTATTTGATCCATGACCAAAAGGGGCAGTTTGGTTCCTCTGCAGCTAGTTGTATAAAATAATTCTAAATTTTAATTAATAAATACATTATTAAATTTTCCAATTATAATATAAATGAGCAAGAAAAGTTAAGTGGTACCCTCTATTTTCATGTATAGTGAGTTCATTTGTATAATCTTTTACTTTGTTATTTTAATTTTACTAAACGTGTAGAGCTAGAATTTTTACTCAAAGGTTTAAAAAAACTACAATACAAAAGTCATGAGTTCATATCTACCACTTGCTACAAACTTTTACACATAAATGTATATGCCACATAAAAATATTGAGTTCAGATAAGCATGATGCCATCGGTCTACATCCATATCTCTCCATATAGATACCAAAAACCGAAGAAAAATTTTTTTTATTAAAAAAAAAACCAATTCAATAGTCAATACTCAATAAGAACAAGTTATTGGAGCCTTAAAATGAGAACCAAATTAGGAAATTTAACAAAAGGTAATTCAAAATGAGAGTATTAGGTAATATTGTAGTAATGGAGATACCATACCTTGTGTGGAATTGAAAAGTGGCAAAGACAAGAAGAGAAGGCCATGTTTCAAGTAGAGAAAATATTCAGCCCAAGAATTTAAAAGAGTCTAACAAAGAGAGTTGAATTTAAAGAGTGCACGTAACAAAAAAATGAAAGTTGTGTGCACATGGCAAGCTATTGATAATTTAACTAACCAATGTGACCAAAAAAACAAAGAAAAATTATATATATATATATACACACACCGACACCTCTTAGAGATAAAGATAAGTCAAAAATTTAATCTAATTGTTAAGATATTGTAAAAGTTTTTTAAAGTCGTGTGTTCAAGTCCTACTAATTGTACAAAATGATTTTGGGATAGTGAGAGTGAGATGGTAAAGGGGTTGGAAGGCCGTTTAGATAATTTATTTCGGATATACTGAATAAATTGACATTAGATACATGGTATGAAATTAATACCAAATACATCAAATTGATGTTGGATACATGATACACTCGATACATATTTTATTGTTTTTACTATTTTCATTATAAAACTCATTTTCCTTTATCTTTTTTTTTTAATCAAACATATTTAATACCAGATACACATGTATAGGTTATATCAAAGTATTTTTATACACTAGATATTTGATACTAGATTCATAAGATAGATCGAATATTGAATATACTAGATGAAATTGACATTAGATACACCATATGGAATTGATACCAAATACATCAAATTGATGTTTGCATACATGATACATTAGATGAAATTGATGTTGTACATCAATACATATTTAATATTGAATACACAAATACATAAAATTATAAAATAGAGATACATTATAAAAACATATAAATACAAAAAAAGAGAGAAAGGCAAGCACAAAAAGATGTATCTTTTAATTTATTTAATTTTTGTATAGCCACTATTAATGGACTAGACATTGCCCAACTTTCTTGCATAGTACAAAGTGCCCAACTTAAAAAACCATATGATAAAATTTAACTAAAATTTAGCCACACAGCCCTATTTCATGGGAAGCGTTCACACAATTTTTTCTGTTTATAGAAAGTGGTCACAACATCTTAGTTAGATCCGTTAACCAAAGAGAGTGTTATAAAAATTCAAGCTATTTTTTACACAAGTAAAATGGCCTTAAAACTATTTACAAAAAATATTATATTTAAAAATATCTAATCTTTACGATCAAAAAACTGGAAGTGCTTATAAACTGAAATAATAATATACTTTTTAGGAAAACATTTTCCTTCATACCAAACGCGCCCATAGAAATATCTAATCTTTACCAAAAAAAAAAGAAAGACAAATTGTGGAAAATGAATGAAAAAGGAAGTTAGAGATTTTGTTTTGGAAATGAATTTTTGAGATTGCAAAAAAAAAAAAAGGAATAAAATAGTGAAAAATATTAATCTAACTAAAAGTGCTTATAAACTGAAAAATCACAAGTAGAAGTCACTAACATATGGTTTTTGGCTTATTTTAACTTGTAAGCACCTTTGATGCTTAACTCGTAAATAAGCCAAAACAATGTTTATATGTTAGTTTGACCAGCTTAAACGCTCACATAATCGTTACATCTCAGGCATGAAAGACCCCTTAGCAAATGCTTAACTAAGTGACTAGTAAAACAAGGGCATACACATGCTAAGCAATCAATTTCCACAATATAAAGGTAAGATAAACTTTGAAATTTGGTATATAAACACAGTCATGACTATGTTAGCCCCATCCAAAAGAAAGGGTGTAAAAGAATGAGCCCATAGGGAACAAAAATAGATGTCTAAAAACTATACAACATCATTGAAGAAATGGAGATGAATATGAGATTAACAAATGCAGCTAACTTTGTTCTTCAGGATTTGTAAGGTCCTTGAATGTCATCATTTGCATGAACCTGAAAAGATTAACATATTCCGAATCAGATTGTGAAGAAGTCAAGGTGTTACATAGTTCCAAGCAGCTACAACATGATCAGTGCTAAGAACCTTAAAAGTTGAATTGATCAAGTTCACATCGTAAATTGGATTCTGGTTCAGAGAAACCTTAAATCGAAAGAGGAAAATAAGGCAACAAAGTTGAAGGAAAAGCTAAGCACATATCGCTACTCTGAGTTAGTTTTCCATGGCATTTCTTCTGTGTTTCTATCTAAGAAGTGGCAATTAGATAACTCTACTTCTCTTTACTTCCTTTATTTAGTCACTAAAACATCGTGCTGGTGAAGGAAGACTATATGAGAGGGTTCATTAATGCAATAACAACTATGGCTCAATATCGAGCTTACCTGGAATCAGTTATATGAATCATCACTTTCCGTTTCACTTTAAAAAATTTAAAATGAGAATGGGTATGCAAGGAGGTGAAGGGCGCTTTGATCCAATTAATATAGTTGTTTATTGCACAACAAATTATCAAATGCTATGTTTGCTGAAAAATGCTAGAATTCAATCAATCAGTAGGGAAACTAATAAAAAATAACACCTGGTAAGTGATTAGTATCTATTAACTGAACTTGAAGGTTCACACTTGGAATTAAATAAAGCCAGATAACAATCCAACAAAACCAGAAGGAAGTAAAGCCATAATTAGATCAGCAACGAAGATAATACCTCATGAGAGGATGACAAGTCCAAGGTACATCGCTCCACAAAGAAATATAAAAGATATCATCCCCCTGCAAAACAGTCCAAGCAAAAGAAAGATTTGTGATTCACAAATGATGAGAAAAATGCCTACCACTCTTTAGTTCAAATTCACTTTGAAGCTACGACTAACCAGATAATTCCCCAACCAACACCATTACAAGGACAGGGACAGAGTTCCGCAAACTTCTCAGCATCACTTGAGTTCACTCTTCTAGATATTAAGTCATCATATATATCTGCATTGTCATATATATGTCAGATTTTGCAATCTGGGAAAAATTAGATTCTAGAGAATGGGTAGTTTTTACCATAAACTGAAAACAAGCTGTTCATAACACCTGCAATTCACCAAGAAGGAATGTAAGCAACACAACAACCAAAACTAAAATGCAGAGAAGGTGGGAGACTAGATAAGTCCATACCTATGAAGAGAATTACATATCGAAGAATGCGAACTGTTGTTAGTTCTTGCAGAACCCATATTGCAGCAATAAAAATGATAAATCCTGGCAAGTCCAGTCTGTGGGGATCAGTGACTAATTACAGAAGCAAATGCATATCAAGTATTGACACTGATCAAGATGCTGAGAATACAAACCTATGCAAAGTCCTCGCAGTGTCCACTGTTCAAGAAAGTAAACCATGTAAGATTCTTGAAGTCCTTTTTAAAAAATAATAATTTTAGACTAGATCTACAACATAAAATTTGGGAATATGGACATATTATACTATCTTGTGAAAAAATAATGTAAAGAGTGAATTATCTGCTGTCAATGTACAAGATCAATTTCAAGTTTTTTGTTTTAAAAAAACTTAGCTCCTTACATTTTGGGCAATAAAGAGCACAATGAGAAGAGCAGCAATGAAACAACCAGCAGCAATCTTTGCAGTGAGAAGATTTGTCGATGCAAGTATGAGAACCATCCCCCAAAAAGACGAACCAAGATCTTCACGAAAGTAAACTTTAATCAGAAAAATAAAAGGTAGCCAGAAGTTAAATGGACAAAGCAATCAACAGGGAACTTGAGTAGGGATTTATAGGGAACACTTCACTGTCTTCTAAAAACGAAATAAGCATGCACTTAAGTAAGATTTTGGAATTTTTAAAAAGAAAGTATTACATCCAGCAGGCAAGATCAACCAATAAACACCACCACGTGTTTGTGTTACTCCCCCCTCATTGGCATGAACTTTCATTCCTTCCACCTGTAACCACAAAACATAAGGTTTAGAATATAAAATCACAGATCTCAGTATCTCCTAAATAGTATGAACTTGAAATTACCAGGGAAACCAAAATTGTATGCTGGAATTTAGAAGGGAAGCACAACTAAAGCATTGCCGTATCAGTCTCCTAGACTCAGTCATATGGAATAGTACAAAATAAGTTAAATAACTTCATGCTTTCCCTTTTTCAAATTAATCTAGTATCATCTACACCTTCCAGCTATACGAAATTGATCCCTCTTTCACTCTATTTTTTTCCCATGCTAGTTTTGTCTTCCTCTTCTTTTACTCGTTCAATTGAAAACCTATCATTCTCCTTTTTTCCTTCAGTAGGTGCAAACCAGTCATCCTTGAAGATGTCAAATCCATCTCACCTTTTTCTCTGAACTTAACTTCTACAGTTATTGAATTGCATGTAGCCATAAACATAAGTTTTATTATAAAATTCTTACTTCCGCAAAATCTATATGGGTTTGGCTCCTGTTCTTCAAAAAAGAGATGTAATATTTCAGATTTTGGACAGGAACAACCAATTTTCATTAATATGAACATGCTTAAAAACATATGATTCCAATGGAGTATACCAGACTCAACATTGATGTGTATATATATATAGATTTTGAATCTCCTGAGGCCTGAAGACTAGCGGGCCTAGAAGTTCCAAGTTCAAATCTCAGGAACTACATTTTTGTTATTCAAACCCCCTTACTAAAAATCTTGAATCCATCACCAAGAATAACTACAACGTGCCACATATTAGAAAAGACAAGCTAGAACGAGAGAGAACTCTTCACTTTGTTGTGCCTTGGCTATCACGTAGTTTTTGTATAACCTCTCTTTTGTTTAGACTTGTGTATTTAAACAAGCTAGAAACATTAAGTTTGTAGTTTCTTCATAACCTCTCTTTGCTAAGAATCATGTATTTAAAGATGTTTGTGAACACTAAGACTATGGTTTTTGTATAACTTCTCTCTTTATAAGGACACATGCATTTAAAGAAGTTATAAATATGACCATGTTGTAGGCGGAGATAGGTCTCATCAATGGAAATTACCTCATTGTTTCTTGTTCATCCACCATTTTGGCAATCTAGTTAATGTGTACTTTAGTACTAAGACTATGGTTTTTGTATAACTTCTCTCTTTATAAGGACACATGCATTTAAAGAAGTTATAAATATGACCATGTTGTAGGCGGAGATTGGTCTCATCAATGGAAATTACCTCATTGTTTCTTGTTCATCCACCGTTTTGGCAATCTAGTTAATGTGTACTTTAGTATGGTGTATACTGAAAAAGAAGAATTTTTATTGAAATTATTTCGTTGGTACCTTCAAATTTTTGAAGACTTGTGAAAAAAAATTAAAATTTCAAAAAATCATTTAGCAAAGGAGATAGGACTGTTGTTGCTCATGCACTTTATAGGGGAACTTTTGTACATGTTTTTACAATTAAGATGTTTGACGACTTATATGAAGAAATTCCAAATTTCTGGAGTGTTGCTTTTCTTCATCTAAAGACGCAGATGCTAAAATCATTTGATTGAATAGAAGACTATATTGTCCTCTATAATCGCTATGGTTGAGAGTCAATTCGTTTTACCAGCAGTTGCAGATTTTTGGAAACTTTTATTAGTGTTGTACCATTACTGAGCACTTTAATTAAGTGAGCGTTTGTGGTGGATAATCTAGTGACCCTAGTCAAATAATGTCTCTTTATATCTTCAATGTGTCTTTAGTGGTAGTTTCGAGATAAGAAAACGAAGAAATTTAAGGATATAGCTTCATCTTGAAGGGAAATAAGTGTAATCCCTCAAAAAAAAGAAGGTAAAATGAATACCAAAATGGGAAATCCTAACTTTGACAAGCATGGAAGATTTACACTCTCTAGCTTTACTTTTAAACATCGACTTTTCTACTAAATGAAGTTTATCATAAATTATTTACTTCTAAATTCAGTGGGTCCATGCCATTCTTCTAAAGGAATGACGGCGATGGTATTGAAATCTTAAAAGTAAAGGATTACCAAATATATAAGTGTCTCATTCTTTTTGCAACAAACTAACCAGGAAATTGTGTCACATAAACTGGAACGAGGAAAGCATAATCACAAGTATCATTTTACAATTATTTCTAGAAATCATAAAAAATTTTATCACTTTTTTTAACTTGAACAAGTAATATGGCAAGTTTTATGCCTGTTAATAACAAAAAGTAGCTTGTTTGACCAGATTTCTAAAATCAATTTATTTTGAATACTTTTTTTTTAAAAAATAAAGTACTTTTAGTGAGAAACAACTTGTGTTTGACATTGGCTTCATCAATTTGAAAATCATTTTTGAGCAACAATTAGTGTTTGACCAAGTATTTAAAAAATGTTTCAAAATATATTTTCTTAAAGATGCTTTTCAAAAATGTACTTATGAGGAAGAACTAGTTTTTCGCTTCTCAAAAACACTTTTCTTCTCCGAAAAGCTTGGCCGAATACCTCACCGTTGAAAAAAAAACATTGCCAAACAGGCTATAAATATGTTTGATCTTTTTTGGCTAGTTATAACTAGTTTGGCGAAATTCTGATAGAACTACACAAGTAATCCAGGAACTAAAAATTCAAAGAACATAAGTCTAGTCATTTTCCTTTTATCTCTTAATATAACACATGCATATACACAAGAAAAGAGCAATAAAGCAGAAACTTGAAGTTCAAGAGAAAAAGGTAAAATTCATCTTCATTGGCTTACTTTCTGAAGGGAATGTATGCCATGAAAACTAAGTAAAGTCTCATCAGTTATTTCCTGCAAATATTGAAGTCTTATATCTCTTTATCTGAAGCAAAAACTAGAACAGTTCACCTAAGTCTATGGGACTGCAGTACAGCGACATTAGAAATAAGTAATTCTAATACGAACTGAAGCTCTTGAAGGCTCTAAACCATCATATAATAGAATAAAACTAGACTGAGATTCACCCAATGAACAAGTAATCACATGCGATAATAGAACATTTGCATCTAATACATGATAAAAGAGAATTTACCTGACCACATGTGAGCTTACAAGCGATAGCATGACTTGCTTCATGAAGGAATACAGTAATGAGCTTGAAAGGTGTCAGAAGAAATGTCCTCCATAACTGTTTTGACATTCAGAAGGGGAGAAAATAGCAAAAATGTTACCTTCTCAAAAAAATAATAATAGCAAAATGAATATGCAAAAATCTTTAGGAAAAAACTAGAGAGAAGTACAAAACAGTTGGGTATATTTTATGGCAAATATAGAAAGATAATAAGAATCTTTTTTTTTTTTATAGAAACTCATGTATATCATTTGCACACGAGTTGGTATTGCATTTTGTTAATGCTAACAGGCTTACACATCCTATATTTATTCTCAAAAAGACCAGTAACAACTCACATAAGGTGTTATGACCATATTCATATATCATGAGTATCTTCTCAATTGAAAGTGCCACATCAAAGTAATTCACACATATGCTTCTGAGATGAACGCAGTGTTGTAACTTATAAACAAGTTGAGAAAATAATGACTTGCTTCGCTAAATAACCTTAGCAATTTAAAAAGCTCAACTACATATGGATAAAGGAGTAGGTTCCCGATAAAGTGATACTCAAACCTAAAACATATTTGCATACACATGCGGACGTACCTCAGTACTTTGATTTTCTTTAAAAGAAAATGTACTGAAGAAACTATGTTATACAATATACAGTGACTTCGAACACAAAAACAGGTGGACAGATTTTCCTATCTTTCACTAAGTATACAATATGTTGAGTCATAAGATACCGTTTCACCACTTTGATGACACACATCATGTCAACCAATCAAAATTCTTGTCAAAGAGATTCATGAATTGCCAAGCAGTACCCATCCTAACGCTGCTCTGACCTATTGAATAAATAAAGATTCTAATCAAGTAATATTATTTGCTTATTTTGTCAATTTTCTATCCTCATTTTTTTAGGCTTTCATCTTTTCATGACGGCTGCAGAGAAGATTAGAACTAATTACCAATTTAAAAACCTCATTGATCATTATATCAATTTTCATACTTACAAAGAAAATTGACACTAACAAGTTCCAATTTTTCGTATCATGCCATGTTTTGGTCTATACTAGGATTCAAACCTTAGTCCTCCATGGTGTCATTCTAGTTTAATCGACCATTAAGCCACACCTTTCAGTGCTACTTAAACATTTCACCTACACATAAATCCTTATTCCTATCAACACATAATTGAGAATGGACTACTAAACTAACCATTTCCCGATGACCACTGCTCGACCAGTAATTTCTTATGGTGTTGACTGTTAAGGACTAGAACAAAAAAGTATGAAGATAGAATATATTCTATATAATAGTCTGCTCCTCCATTCAAACTGAATCCGACTTCATAATAGTTCCCACACATTCTCTTCTTATACCCAAACTTCATTTATTTATTTTCTGAAAACAAAACGAAGCAAATAAAGGCCAACAATACTACTCAGAAGCTCTAATTAGTAATAAATCCGAACTTTAATCCTAGATGACCCATTTTATCCATCAAACTCGGAATCATCTCAGCACACCAAACGGATGGGATAAATTAGTCTGCGAACCAAACGACTCCTAAAGCTATAGATAGATATACTAGTTAAACAGAGCCAGCTTTAAAATTTCAATCAAGCTTCAGAAGGACCCAAAAGAATTATTAAATTCCCTTTTCGACTTTTTTATCAATACTTGAAATTTCACATTCCTCTACTAATTAGCCACAAAAATCAAAACAGGAACATATAACTGCAAAATTTAAGCTCTTTGCTTACAAGTCTCCAATCTACCAACAAAAGACCAAAACTTCATCCAAAAAAGGAAAAAAAAAACAACATTCTATACTCCTAAAATCACAATGTAGAAAAAAAAAAGACAAAGTGAGATAGAGATAGAGAAACGTACAACAAGAATGGCGACAGTGAAAACACCAATGGTAACAAGAAATAGTTTTTGGTCACGATTACAACAATTCTGAAGCTCCCAATTCGGATTCATCTCTCTTTTTACAACCCCAAATCGTTAAATCCTCCAAAAAAACCTTCAACTTTTACTCCTAAATCCCAAAATTTCAACCTTTTTTTGTTTCCTTGTACCAAATCAGTTTGAAATTTTCAGCGTTGAATGTGGGATTTGGTCAACAACCCAGTTTGGGAATTTACGTATATTTGCTCTGTAACTTCTACGAAAGTGAAAGAGAACAATGACCGGAGAAGCAACAAGAATGGTGATGAAACGATGCCGTTTTTTTTCTCAGTCAATCATCTCTTCAAACACAACAGCAAAAGACTTTTGTCGTTTACAATGTCAAACTTTTGAAGACTACTCATTTGTAAACATCTTTCTTCTTTTAACCAATTGGTGGTTGCAACGTGGATATATTTTGTCAAATAATGAAAAAAAACTTTATATATTTAAAACTTTTTAAATTCATCAAATTAAATGCACACACTTTTCACCAACACTCTTATTCACCATAATAGAATATTGAGTATCTAGTGAGAAATTTAAATCCTACAAAAATATCGTTATTTTTTTTATTTTTAATTCGGTAAAATAATACATAAAGTAATTTATATAATATATATAATAATAATATAAAACATAAGTAAAATAAAAAAATTATTATAAAAATAAAATCCTTGAATAAAAATCAATCAAATTTATGAGATATGTTGATTAATTAGTAAGAGATTTATTGATAAATATGTATATATATAAGGGATATTTTAGTCTTAAAAAATCAATTTTCTATTTTTACTAAAAAAAAAGAAATTTCTAGCTTCTTTCCAACAGCAGAAAAATTATTTTTGCTGCCAATAAAAGTTTTAAGAATTTCTCAAAATAAGTGTTAGTATTTTCTAAAACTAAAAAAATTATTTTTGACCTCCCAACATCAATGTCAAACAGGCTCTAAGATTCTACGGAAAAGGACCTAAAATATTCTTAAAGTATTAAAAATGGTACAAAATTACCCTTCATCCACCTATTGGCTCCAAAATGCCCTTTTCATCCGCCTATTGGCTCCAAAATACCCTTGTCATCCACCTTTGAGTTCAAAATTGATCACTTATTTAACAGATTTATATTTAAACTATTTAAATATTTTTTAAATACTTAACGTTCAACTATTTGTTATAATTTAACTTATTAGTATAATTTATAAATTAATCCACTACCCACCCATTACTAACTAAACCCCACCCAATTAATAATTCAATTATAATATCAAAATCGTCATAGACACTACTAAAATACGATGAAATTATAGATTCCTGAAAATTACATCCAAAATTATTCGAGTCCGAATCGAAGCCCTAGTTAAATTTAGGTTGAGCCGCTTATATAGGAGGACACTTTCAATAAGATTCTCTTTCAATATTGAATTATAAATTTATGATTAAAGGAAAAGAAGTAATACATCCCGAATTAATTCATGCACTTTTTTAAAATATAATTTTATAAATATTTATGATTTGTTTTAAAACCTTTAATATATTATTTTGAAAAAAAGTTACCTATGAAGTAACATCACATAATTGAGACGTAAGAATAATTAAGATGAACATAGTCAGACTTTTAAGTTTATCGGTAATTTTTATTTAGACACTTGAATGTATGATAATTTACTTCTATAGATATTTTCGCCTCAAATTTTTAAAAACACTCAATTGGTAGTAGCTTTTCTGTTGTTGCATTAATAATGTGACGGGTTTATTAATTTGGAGGGGTTTAATTAGTAATGGGTGGTTAGTGATTTGATTTATAAATTATACTAAGGCCTAAGGCATATACAAGCCCTTAAAGTTGTCCGCATATTTCATTTAGACACCTTAACTTAGGGCAATATCTATTGAACACTTTAATCTTAACAAATTTATATCTATTAAACACAAAATGAAAATTTATGGAAAGACATAAGTGCGTGTGTCTCAAACACAAATACATAGCAGATAGACCAATAAAATGATAACACGTGGCAATTAGATAAAAAAAAATTAAAGAAAAAAAATTATTTTATCAACCCCCATCCCTGTTCTTCTTCGTCAAAAATTTGTTGTCATTTAAAGCTTTTCGCCCATTTTAAATTTTCTTTGATCACTTACTATCATAATTATCTAAAGAAAATAACGACTTGAATTTTCTTTAATCACTTGCTACCATAATTATCTTTAAAAAATAACAACTTTTGATTAAAGAATAATCAATTAATATTATTTTTATAAAAAAAATAAAGCTTTGCTACAACATTTGAGTTTTAGATCTATTAACTTTTAATAAATTAAGGTAAAAGCAAAAGAAAAATAAAAAAGAATTAGAGAGTACTTAGATGATGAATGCAGTGAAGAAGTGAAGAAGAAGACAAGTTTTTTCATTTTTTTTAAATTTAATTTTAAAAAATTAAGTATATAAGTTGGAAAACAAAAAGAAAAAAATTAAATTTTTAATAGCTATACGCGCTCAAGGAGAGTGGAACACACTCTTTTTGCCATGTCATCATTTTGTGTCAAATAGGAATGATTTATGAATAAATAAAGTGTTCAATAGGTACAAGTTTTAGTTGAAGTGTCTAAGTGAAATATGTGGACAACTTTAGGTGGCCGTATATGACTTAAGCCTTATACTAATAAGTAAAATTATAACAAATAGTTGAGCGCCACGTATTTAAAAAAAATATTTAAATAGATTAAATATAAAACTGTTAAATAAGTGGTCAATTTTGGACCAAAAGGTGGATGACAAGGATATCTTTGACCCAATAGGTGGGTGGGAAGGGTATTTTGGAGCCAATAGGTGGATGAAGGATAATTTTATATCATTTCCAATACTTTGAGGGTATTTTAAGCCCTTTTCCGTAGATTCTAATCAGATTTATTCTCATAACTAAACTATTTTCTTTCCAGACTTAATTACAGTAATGAGGTTTATCATAGGTTTTCTCAGGATTATTTTCTTGCGAGTTCCCTGTCCTAACTATCACATGTTTGTGTTTTCTAACTATTTATCAAAACACGCCTCGAAATTAATGAGTTAATAATGTCGTACAAGCATTATAGCTCGTTCAAGTACCCCAAATAGAATGCATCATAATATTATCAAACCACAAAATATAATGTCTCTATATTTGTATTACAGACTTTCAATGTTTTCCACACTATCTAATCACAATTTATGCATGTAGAAAGCTTGAATTTTCATTGTCTTGATTCATCAAAACATTTATTTATGGTTAATGCAAATCAACAATTTGATTTTGACTGAGAAATTTAAAAGAAACAGGTACTTAGTTGGTGTTTCTTCAAACTATATTCACACTAATATATTTACATAATTACTATTTTAAATTAAAATGATAGATTGCTCTAACTACTTGCAATTACACAATTTGTGTTTTGTTAGTGAAAAAACTTACAAGATAATAAAATTGCAAGATTACAATTGAAAATAAAATGAAGAAAGTAATCTCTTCAGGCTGAGGCGCGGATATCTCGCTCTCTTTAAGGAGATTCAAGCCCACTGCAGCAAATGTTTTCACCGGTCCAGCAGTAGTCCTCTTTGACTTGTCCCCTCCAGGATACAACAGCCTTCACAAAGTATAACTCAACAACTCTGGACAAGAGTTGAGTCCAAAGCTCCACAAAAAAGAACACCTCCCTTCAACTAATAAGAACTCTCTTTTAGACTAACTCTTTCACTCTTTGTTTTCTCTTATGAATTGTGTGTCTCTAAAACCAAATGAAGACTACCACTATTTATACTACAAGAAGTCTTCCTAGCAATGAATAGGAAGATAATGGAGGTAGTAAATAGTGAAGATAATGGCCTTAGGAGTTACATAGGTTACAATGGGAGTTACATAGGTTACATAAGTTACAATGGGAGTTACATATGTTACATAGGTTACAAAGGGAGTTACATATGTTGCATAGGTTACAAAGGGAGTAATGGAGGAATTAAGAATGAAATACATTGATGGATAACCAATGCTAATAGATGATGTAGAAGTCATCCATTCCAATGTTCATTCTTATAACTCCAAAATAAAGCAATTTAATATGTTAAATATTAATATTAAAATGCTAATAACCTAACATGTTTTGTTATGCGAAGTCAACTTTTTTTTAAAGATTTTGATGCATAGTTGGTCTTTCTTCAAACTATATCCATACACTATCTACCCACATTCGGTAATTTATTAAAAATATGTTAAAATATTTTCCTTTTTTGTAGCTTAAAATAATATATTTCTCTGCCTACTTGTAATTATAGAATTTGGTAAGATTTTCTTGATGTATATAAATAATGTTATAGTATTCTAGTTCTCATAAGTGTCATTTCTTCTTGAAATATGTTAATTCATAGACAAATTTTTTTATTCTCATTCCTTATTATTTTAGTGATGGAGAGAAAAAAGACTAGAGGAAAACAAAAATCCCAATTTGAAAAATTATAACGATCAGGTTTCGTCGCTATAGAAAAGTCAAAGGGGAAAATTTTGGGGCTGAAAAACTATTTTCGTAGTAATTGTATTTTTCCAACCTATCCTAGATTTGGACGAAATCGGAGTAGTCGAAGTGTAGAGAAATCTGATAGCAATCGGGAAACTTAATTATGAATATGATTACATGAGGTGTTAGATAACTTTTCAAAGAATCCGTACGACTTTACGGAATTGAATTTGGGTGAGTGGAACTCCCGTAATCGATCTTAGCATAAAGGGTATTTTCTGAGCGTCATGGGTTACAGGTGTGTTGTGAAATGAAAATTTTGGAATTCTGCAAAAAGCTCTCTGTTTCATTTTGGCCACTTTGGCGCTGAGTTTGGCCGATCTGGCGGGGCTACTACAGTGGGATATGGGGAGTTATGACGGGTACGACGAGACGTAAAATCGTAGGTGAAAGACGAATAGCTCACTGATTCGAGAATACCGGTATTGCGGGGAATTCGATCACTCTGGCGCCATCGTTACAACGGGGTGAGGTCCACTGTGGGCGGCCAGACGCGACTTAATATCGTTAATAAACCCCTAAATTATCTTATTGGCACTTTTAGAATTTTAGAGCTAAGGAACGAACCCCACACGACTCCTACTCGTTTTTCACCATTTTGAGGCTAAAGGTAAGTTTTTCATTTCCTAATCCGTTTTTCGATTCATAGAATGTAATAGAATGGGTTAATATTGGTGGGGACGGGTTTGTTATAGAGTCTATGGTGAAAACAACCCTAAATTTGATAATTTAGATCATGGTTTTGATCTAGGATTCATAGAATTGTTATAGTTTTGGGTAATTAGCGATTGTTTATTTCACGTGTTACTATGGTTATTTGTAGATCAAGAACAAGCGGAACAAATCTGCAAAGGGGAGGATCAAGTTTCTTAGGGTTTCAAGCTTGTTTGAGGTAGGTGAATCTGATGGTTGCGATTCTATGTTTGTGTGAAGTATGCATGTTCGTTTTTCATTATGACACAAGTCTCAATTAGTTATATAAACACATGCATATATATATATATGCTAATAGTTAATTTGAAGCACAAACAAAACAAAGTTAGACATTAATTTTTTGTGACTTTAATGCAATAAATTGAAAGTTAGATAACTGTTGCTTTCAATTGCATACGCAAGTGTACGTGGTCACGGAAGTAATATAGTAAATCTTAAAGCTGGATTATTAAATCCAAAGAACTTGCCGATTTACTATTTTTACTATATACTAATCTAATTATTTATTGTTTGAATTTTATTTGTAAAGAAAAGAATGTAGGAATGAAATAGTAAAACTGCTTACAGTGATTTGAAATTTTAGGGTCTGCATCATGCATAGGGTTTCATGTATCACATCTCATGCATAAATTAACTACAGTTATCAAATTATTTATATATAGGGTTGATTTTATAATCATAGCCGGTCTCTCGATCTCTAATCGCCTACTCCAGTTAGCTGTCTAACTACATCCTTGAATGGGGATAAGCAGTCCTAATTGAGGAGCATTTATATTTCATCCTGTTTTGAAACAAAGTTAGGTGTTCGTCTGGGCGTCACTTCTAAACACAAATCAATTCAATTTAATGGAAGATCTAGCTTTCCGTATCCTTTAGGCAATCTACCTTAGCGTCTCCCGAGTTTAAGAGTCGACAAGAAATTTATCTCTACGGTAATCAGTCCAGGAATACTAAAACAAGAACACAGAAGTAATTTAAAGCGATAACCAATCATTAATTCAAAAAAATCAATGTTTAACAATTACCCATAGCTACAACCAGAACAAAGTCTTTACCTACAAATGTCTAAGAAAAGAAGGGAAAAAAATTCTAAAAGGTATTGACAACTTTTTCTTTCAAAGTACCTCTGTCATAATAATTTTTTATGGACTATTTATCGATGTAGAAAAGTCTTAAAATAATTGAGTCCAACATAAATTTGAAACTGCTTGAACAGTTGGTAACCACCTCCGTTTCCCGCCCTTCTTCATATGATGTCTCATGGAGTTTACCAATTCTAATTCCAAATTTACTTCGATCAACTGTCTGCTTGATTTCCTTCTTCAACTTTTCACCTTTAATTCGTTTTAGTTTTAAATTTCTTCATCTTTTACACCAATTTACTTCTACAAATATAATATACAATTTAGACAATCCAAAAATTACTGCTAAAAAGGAACAAATACAGCTAATAAATGTGAGACAAATAATAATAATAAAACATATTTTTAGCCTCACATCAACAACCATATTTAATGTAACAAACTCAATAATAAGATCAACCAATTCAAACTCAAACAATCGATAAATCTATTTCATTAACTCGTAATTGAAATTACAAAGGAATTTAACAACTTAAAGGGAATTGAAGAACACACTAAGAAGAAAGGGATAAAGAAAGGGGATGAGAGAACTAAACATTTTTCTCAATAATTTGCATAAACTCTTCGTTCTCATCAGTCATCCTTTTTAGCTACTTGTTAATTGGGCCTGGTCCCAAATCAACCTTTCTGAAGGCCTTTCAATTATGTTTCCTCTTCTCGACTCAATAACTAATTTGGTGACATACGTGTAGGTAGTGACATTGGGCCAAGGTTGGTTCATAACATTTAACACCTCTAAATTTTACCCCAAGTAGTTTTGCTCTAGATGATAGGAAATATAATGAAAAGGACATGCAAACTTGGCTAGGTATTTTTCATAAATTTGAGGTAAAAGAACATCATTTGTAATTAAGAATAATATGAATGTACATTTATTGAATACACCATTTGTTGATCATAAAAGAATATGTCCCGTAAAGGACTAAGTTGCATTAATGGCCACATTGTCAACAAGATGAATGCTTATTTGAGACATTTTTAATTATTTGACAACTCTATCATGAATGCTCTTCATCATTGATAGTGTGCATCAATTATATGCTTACACTGAGAAAAACATTAGCTTAGATGTTTCATTTGATTTAGATACTAGTCGATACTATTTACTTTCAATTTATTTATTGAAAAATTTAGTACTAATTGTTAGAGCAGGAGAGAATGGATGTGGATGTTAACCTTTTAACTTTGTGATTAAAGATAAAGAAAAATACAAAGAATTTTTTTTATCTTGATTATGAAAGTGGTCGCACTTTAATTCTTGTATTAGTACATTGTGTGTGTATATTGAATGGACTGAGTAAAGATGATTGTTTATGTTTTGAATATTAACAAAAACAACTTTCTAGATTATTACATATATTTATACTCTTAATCTTGATATAATTGTTATGATCAATGTGATTCGTTAATTTCTTGATTTATTGAAACGTAAAACTCTATTGTAAGTCGATAATGTTTGATAGACAGGTTACTCCTTGTAGCGATCCCCTACTAGAAAGAATGGGAATTTGAAAGAAACCGTTGTTCGAAATAGTCAAATTTGGAAAGTTTGACAAAGTTAAGTTAAGTATGAGTTTTGGGTCAACTTCAATTGATCATAAATCCTAGATCAGGATGATTTAGGTGTGATACAAGATACCGTACGGAACTTTTCTGAATTATCTTTTCAAAGCTGCAAAGTTTGCGTGATTTCGAGGTCGTATGAGGGAGATATGCCCATTTGAAGTTGGGTTGTCTAGATAAGGAAAGTCAAAACAAATTTTAGGAGGGTATTATTGTCTTTTTATTTATTTTGTTTTTAGTAATTACTCCTCAATATTCGTCGTCTTCATGAGTAATGGAACGCGGATTTCATCAAGGATTTGATCTTACGAGGTATGTGACACTTTCATAGCGTTGGGATCGTTCACTCACGCGCCAATCATGTTTATTTCAATGAAATTCGTTCTAGAAAATTGAAAGTTGATGATTTTGAATTGTGTTCTTGAATATAGACTTTCGTTCTTAAGTTAAGTTGAGATTGTTGAGTTCTTGATGAAATCGTGTTGGTTTTAGAATTGTGTTTGATTTGAATTTTGTGTACATATAGTGGGTATTTGAATCTAAAAAGGAATTGAGAAAAAGAATCAAATTTAAGCGAATCGGGATTAGAAATGAAGATGGAAAAATTCGGGCAAATCTGCCAGGTCTGTGTCGCGAACCTGTTAGGATTGTAAAAAATTTTCTTGGCAAAGCGGATCGGTCATGGACCCTTTTGCCTCAAAATTTCTTTCGCGATCGAATATTAAAATGTATCTCTGCATCGCGAACTTGCATCTAGTCAGTGATTTCTTGATCGTTTCTCATGTTTAACTATCTAAAAACACTAACATCACAAGATCTTTCCTATCACAAATCACAACCCCTAATCCTTTAATTTCAAATTTAAGGAAAGTTAAGAGCCAAGTTGTAACACCCCAGAAAATTTTTCGAACTAAGATTTGAACCATCCGTCGTAGTGAGTGAAATTTTTGTAAGGAATTTAAATTTTTTTGAGTGTTAAGGTCACGAGATGTAGCACCTTAAGTCCAAGAAGAACCAAAGTCAAAAGCATTCAAGTCATTCCTAAGTTTTCTTAAGTTTTGGGTCAACTTCGAATGGTCATAACTTTTAGTACAAATTGAGTTAGGAGACCCATAAGATATTAAACTGAATCCCTTTGAGTCCTTTTTCCAACGCCACTAGTTTGCTCAATTCTGAGTAAAAAATTATGGCTGATTTACTAACGACGCACAAACCTGGCAACAACTTTGCTATGGCTTCGCGACGCGGAGTCAATACGAACCTCACTGACCGGTGAAAAATAATTTCGACTCCCAGCTTGTTTTATTTATTTATATAAGGGTATTTTGGTCCTAAAAATGCTTACGAGATCATCTAAATTTCCCTAAACGTATAGAATATTAGTTTTCATAAATCAAGCCCTCTCATTCACTCCAAAGATTCTACGCTCAAGAAAATCAAGAAACGTTAAGGCTAGGGTTCATCTTTCAAGTTTTTCCTTCAAGTTCTTAAAAAGATGATTCCTTCATGTATGTAAGCTTCCATAGTTTTGGATTTGTTCACCGACACGCCAATCATGTTAATTTCAATGTTAAATTCGTTCTAGAAAGTTGAAAGTATGATGTTCTTGAAATTGGCTTTAGTTCTTGAGTTTAGATAAGATTATTGAGTTCTTGATGAAAGCATGTCGATTTTAAAGTTTTTTATGACTAGGTTCTTGTGTTCATGTGTAGCTTATCTAAATCTAAAGAGGGATTGAGAAAGAGAATTGAGGCGAATTGTGGCTAGAAAATGAAGAAGGAAAAGTTGATTAGATTTTGGCACGCAAGTCCATGTCGTGGACTTGATCCACCAGTGATATAAAATTTACTCGGCATCATGATTAGAACGTGGATTCCTCTGTCTCAAAATTTATTTCACGACCAAAGATTTTAATGCAATTCTACGTCGCAGACTTGTTCGAAGACGGTGATTTCGTGACCGCTTCTCATGTTTAGCTATCTAAAAATACTCCTAAACATCACGAGATCTTTCCTACCACAAATCACAACCTTGAATTCATAAATTACATTCAAGGTAGATTAAAGAGTTAAGTTTTGAAAATCCATTCAGACATTCTAAGAGAGTCTCTTTGAGCCATTTTAAGGAGTCTTCTACAACTTCTAATAATTTGTTTCAAGGATCGAGTAAGCGAGTAAGAGGATGAGTAAAAAGTTTTCATGAGTCTACTTTGTCATCACGAGATCTTTCATATAATGAACCATAACTCTTGAATTCATAATTCACATTTAAGAGAGATTAAAAGTAGAGTTCAAGAAAGCCTTTGAGTTCAATTGTGAGTCCTTTGAGATCAACTATTGATTTGAGTTAAGATTTAGGAAGTAACTAAGAGAATGAAAATAGTTGTATACATGAGCTACATGTAGTTATGTAGACCTTTGATCCGAGTCGTTCATGCCCATAAATTTCGGATGGACTCCATAAATTTGAGTACATGGAGATGAGTAGTATCTTCAAGTTCTAAGTCTTGAGTATTGAGTTGCTAACTCTTTTGAGATTATATTCTTAATCATGGGACCACAATATGTTCCCCTGAAGTCCTTGAGTTGAGCAGTTCATGCTCATAATTCCGCATGAACCCGTCTGAGTTGAACATTCTTGAAATGAGCAATATCATTGAAGTTCTTGAGTTCCAAGTATTGAGTTGTATCTATGGTTATTGAAAACCCTGCATTGAGTCGTTCACGTCCATAATTTGGCATGAACCATATTTTAATAAGTCTTTTTTAAATGTTTTAACTTTGTTTTACAACTTATGCTTTGAAGTTGAGTAAAGAGTAAGAGTAAAGTTCATTTTCTTTAAAATGATATATGAGAACTGAGTATTGTCAAGAGTAAATATTTTCAGATTTAAGATGAGGGAAAACTGAAATTTTCAAAAGAGTTTTGAGCAAGAAAGGAAACATCGATTCCAAATGAGAGATTTTAAGCTAAGTTTTGAGTAATTATCTCAAACCAAAGAAAGAAGTTGTTTTAAAAAACATATGAGTTAAAGTGTATTTTTGGTAGTAGTATTGAGCACCAATATGGAAACGCGAGTTTATATTAGCTCAAGTCTCCATAAATATATAGCCATTATGGGTATTAAAGGATCATACTTTTTAGATGATCACTTAAGTTAAGTTAGTGGATCAGCTAAGTTAAGTTAGGTCTTATACTGATGACAAAGTTTTGGATGGTACTTCGCAGCATGAGGTGAAGTGCAATATCACCACTTAGGCTCATAGTGGTGGTTGTCGGTTAGAGAAACTCACACAAAAACTATATTACTTTATTATATAAGTATAGTTGAGTTCATTATTGCATTTTCTTTAACAAACTAAGTTGTTGTTGTTACTGTTTTATAAAGTTTTCCATATATTGCATGTGTATTGTTGCTTTATATTGAGTCGAGTACACAGTGTCGAGTCTCATATCTTATCATTGAGTATCTAATCTCCTTGCTTTCGGAGTATTTCATTTAATTTTCAGTTTAGTAAAAATGTCGTGGGTCTTTGTAACATCTCGAAACTACAAAGAACTAGAAAAAGGTTTAAAATCTGAAAATACTTATTTTTTGGAAAGAATAAGAAAATTTTGAAAAATTTATCTAAGTTAAAAAATGTGTTTTTGGTAAACTTCGAATGATCATAACTCCTAGCTCACGATGAGTTAGGTGTAGTTCAAGATATGGTTGGAAATCTATTGGAATAAACTTTCCAACACCGCTAAATTTGGGCAATTTGGAGTTCATATGCATGAGTTATGCCTTTTGGAAGTTGAGCTGTTGAATTAAGGATAGTCCAATCCGGATTCGGGAAAGGCAAATTTGCCTTTTCTTACCCAATTATTTTATTTAATTTTGGGTAATAAATTGGGTCTAAATGGATCTTATTCAATTTACGCTTTTAGAGAAACAAGCCAGGGTTGAGAAAAGAAAAGAAGAGGAGAAGAAGAAGAACAGTCAAGATCGTCGCATTTAGCTTGTGGATTTTGTTGGGGTGATCCCTACAAGATCTGTGAGATACATAGTGTTGGGATAGTTCAATCACACGCCAATCTTGTTTCAATTCTGCGAATTTAAGTTATTGAATGTTAAGAAAGTGAGTTCTTCAAGAGCATTGTTGAAAATTTTTTACATTCCCGAGGGTTGTGTCGTTGAAGTCTCTTGTTGATTTGATTCGTGTCTCCGGGTGAATTTTTGAGCTAAATCCGTTGGGTATTGATAGAACTAATGATCCCAAGTATTTGGGAAAAGAACCATGGAAATTTAGAGGGTTTAGAGATGGAAAACAAAGGAGAAAAGCCGAGAACACATGGGGATAGGGGTTGGGGCACTGACCCTCTCATAGCCCCAAAGGATAGTCTTTGTCCGTTGGGCCTTGGGGTGCCGCGCCAGTCAGAGCGCCCCAGCCTTCTCTCTGTAAGATGAGGGCTGGCACCCCACACTTCTCAGAGCGCCAGGGACGCTAATTTTCCCCATTCTTCCCCATCTTTTCGTACTAGTTCCTAAGTGATGTACCTATGTTTCCTAGTTGATTCTAACACTCCAAGGTACATATAAACATCATGAAATCATCCATAAACATGAGATCATGAACCTTGAACTATAATCCAATTCAAGGAAAGTTACAAAGTCAAAAAAGTTAAGAGTCGAATCTAAAAGTTAAGAAGCAAGTCAAAACAACGTTCTTAAAAGTTTTCAAGAGTCTTTAGCAATGTTTTAACTTTGTTTTAAGACTAAAAGTTTCAAGTTAAGAAAAGATTAAAGAGTTGAGCTCATTTCTCATAAGCTATTAAGGAACTAAGTATTCCCAAAGAAGTTTATAAATGTTTTCACATTTAAGATAAGAGAAAACTGAGATTTTCAAAAGAGTCTTTGAGCAAAAAAAAGAGAACATCAATTCCAAGAGAGTTTTTATGCTAAGTTTTGAGTACTTATCTCAAACCAAAGAAAGAAATTATTTTTAAAACATATGAGCTAAGTATATTTTTGGGATAAGTATTGAGCACTAATATGGGGATGCGAGTTCATATTAACTCAACTTCTCGTAAACCATGTAGCCGTCATGTGTATTAATGGTACCTACTTTTTAGATTATCACATAAATTAAGCTAGTGGATCCACTTAGTGAGTTAACTTCCTATACCCCCGGCAAGGTATAGGATGGTCCTTGACAGCGTAAGGTAAAATGATGTATCATCACTATAGCTCTTAAGTAACGATTTTCTGTTAGTGAAACTCCCACAACAGTAATTTCATGGTTTCTCAAGGGGTTCTGCTTAGTATGAATGGGGGTATGAGACTTCATTCATACATTACACAAGTAGACTTTGACAGAGAGCACATGGTATGTCTTTTATGATGTTATGATCATGAGTTGTCATCATGTTTTAAACAACTTTTCTTTTCTTTATATGACATTTGTTTAAACCGCTTTATAATGAAAAAGTTTCAGTCAAGTATTCATAGTTGAGAAGAGTCAAGGTAAGTGTTTCTTTCAGAATATTTTCAAGCCTATGCTGTATTTAACATTCAACTCGTATACTCATACATACAGTGTACTGACGCTAGTTGGTCTGCATTATATTATGATGCAGACACATGTAACTAGGATCCAGTAAGTAGTTCATAGTCTGTTGCTAAGCCTCTTTGCTTTCCGGAGGATCCACTTTTATTGCTTTCAGTATCAGTTGTAGTTCATTAGGATGTTGTAGGATTTGTCCCAATATCCATCTCAGTTATTAAAGGCTTCATAGATAGTCAGTTAGAAGTCTGTTGTCTTTATATTGACATTTAATATGTACTAAGACTTGAAGTTTCCATTTGGCTATGTTGAATGTTTATTTTTTTAAAGAAAAAAATATTCTAAGTTATCTTTTAAATAGTTGAGTAAGTGCATTTTATTCTTTGTATTAATGCTTTGAGTCTTCCGCTGAGTTAAGTAAGCCAGACCAAGGGTTCTCTTGGGGCCAACAATGGTTCTCAAGTACCGGCCACGTCCAGGGTGTAGGCTTTGGGTGTGACAGTCTTGTCCCGACTTTCATCATTATTAGTTAGAAGCTTCATATATAGTCAGTATAGTTGAGAAGTTTATATTATTCATGTATTTTATTAAATTTTTTAAAGAGTTAAGTTGCCTATTTTATGCCTAGTTGAATATAAATTATTTTTATTCAGAATTTTTTATTTGAGTTAAAGTTTTGTATTTCAGTTTTATGAATTTTATTCCCTTTGAAGCTTTTGTTTAAGTTATTCTTCCGCTTGTAGTCAGCTAGGATGAGGGTTCACTTGGGGATCATTAAATGGTTCTTGAGTGCTAGTCATGTCTAGGGTGTAGACTCGGGTTGTGACACAAGTCCAAAGAGTTCTTACGGACTTTTCAAAAGACTTTTACAAATGTTTTAACTTTGTTTCAAGACTTGAGTTTTTAGTTGAGTAAAGAGTAAGGATTGAAGTTCATTTCTTCAAAAAAGTATATCAGGACTATATATTCCGAAAAAAGAGTAAATTTTTTTCACATTTAATCAATAAAGGAAACTTTGATTTTTAATAGAGCCTTTGAGCTAGTTTTTTAGTAAGGATGTAAATGCTTTCATTTTTAAGCAAGAGAGGAAACTTTGATTTCCAAGAGAGCCTTTAAGCTAAGTTTTGAGCAATTATCTCAAACCACAGAAAGAGTTATGTTTTTAAACATATGAGCTACTATTATATTTTGGGAGTAGTATTGAGCATCGATAAGTAGAGAGTTCAGAAAATTCGCAGCCCTCATAAACTATGTTACCATCATGGGTAGAAAAGACTCATACTTTTTAGAAGATCTCTTAGTGTTTTTTAGCATAGACTAGTGGATCCACTTATTAGTTAGGTTCTATACCCTCGGTAAGGTATAAGATGATCCTGATAGTGTGAGAAAAAATATTGTATCATCACAATATCTTTTAAGTGATGGTTATCGACCAGAGAAATTCCCACAGAAGTATTATGTATTCTTATATACACGAAAGTAAATTGTATTATATATACACTCTAGAGTTTATAATGTATCTTTGCATACATACATAGTTACTTTTGTATTTCTAAATGCACAGAGTTGTTATATCTGTTTTAAAAGTTTTTGTCTATAGAACATTGCTTTATATTGAAATTAGTACAGTTCAATTAAGTTGAGTTGAGACCGTGTTTGTTCTTCAGTTCTCTTTCCAGTTTATGTATTGTTTTATGATTCCCCTCGCATGCTTGTATGTTTAATGTACCGATGTCTTTTGGCTGGCATCGTGTTATGATGCAGATACAAGTAACCAGAATCACCATCCAGCGCATGATTGATTCTAGTTGAGCTTCAGAGTTTGTTAATGGTGAGCCTCTTTGCCTCCAGAGGATCCCCTTTTATTGTTTTTCAGTATTTTAGTTCATTAGGATGTCGTAGGTCTTGTTCCAATATCCATATCAGTTGTTGGAGACTTCATAGACAATTAGTTAGTTCATTTGTCACTATCTTGTTATTGGCTTATGTTGAATCTTGAGTTGCCACTTTGGCTAAGTTGAATGTTATTTAATACATTCTAAGTTATCTACTGAGCCGTTCAGTTTACTTTATAAAGTATTTTATCATGAGTAAGTCTTCCGCTAAGAGTTAAGTCAGGCCAAGGGTTCGTTTGGGGCCAACAATGCTTCTTGGGTGCCAGTTCCGCTCGGGGTGTGACAATCCTGAAATGAGTTGATCTATTAGCTACCACTGTAATTGAACCCGAAGCTCGGGGAATCATAAATTATTATATTTTTTTCTTAAACAACACTCTTCCTTAATTTTCACAATAATATTTGCTTGTGAAATCTTTTCTCACATTGATTTTTATTGTTTTTATATATAAGGTTTATTTTACACTATCTAGGAACTTTCATAATGTTATCGTGATTCATTTATGCAATCGATCCTGATTTGACACATCTTAATAATGAAAAAAGTATAGTGAAAATATTAGTTGATTCATAATGAGTGTAGAAGAAAGAAATTCTCTTAAAGAAGATAACTACTCAAAAAATATGGTAAGAACAACAGGGCTATACAAATACAACAAAATAATGAAATGAAAAAGAATGAACGATAAATATTAGAGGAAGAACTGTCGAACTTCTTACTTGGATGTCTAAAAATAAGGCAAGAAGAATGAAAACTAGTCACTTTGCAAAAGTCAATAAAGTTCACCACCAACTTACGTGGTCAAAAAGGTGCTAAACTTAGTAAGTATATTAAAAATATTTGCCTATTCAAATTAAATTTAGATTTTTACTATAGTTGGTTCACTTATAATGCTTCTTTTCGGTATTTAACTAAAGTTAAAATTTTGTATTTGATTAACATTAGTGAACATGAAAAGTTTGAATTTTTCATAGTCTTAATTCATTGAAACATATCTATTCAAATTTTTATATAAATTATATTTGATTTTGACTTTGACTTTGACTATAAAATTTAAAAAATTATGGTGCATAATTGGTATTTTTTTTAATTATCTTCATAATATCTAACCACAATTGGCAATGTTATAATGTGTTTTAAAATATTTACCTTTTTAGCTTAAAATGCCAAATATCTTTAACTATTTTCAATCACATGATTTGGTGATAAATTTATTGTATGGAAGTTTTTGATGTACATATATAGTGCCTCTGTATTCTATTTCTCACAAGTGTCATTTCTTCTTCAAGCAAAAAAAAAAACAAATTCGTCCTTAGATAAACTTTTACTTTATTCTTGTTCTTTAAAATTTTAGCAATGGATAGCAAGAAGACAAGAGTGAGACAAACATTTCCAATTTCAAAAATAGAAAATCAACGTATTAGCGATGTAACATTTTTCAACCGTCGCTCGAGTCTATACAGAATGGCAAACGAACTTGTTGATTTCTGTGATGTTGATATTGGAATAGTACTATTTTCACCATCAAACAACCCTTTCTCCTTTTTTCACCCAACAAGTGAAGCAGTCATTGAACGTTTTTTGAATCCCAATTCACAATTAAGTGAAAAAACTTGCCTAGATGCGGATCAAGCACGAAATAAGGTGAATCAACTCAACAATCGCCTAGATGCTATGGAGAAAAGGATTGAGCAAATAGAAGAAACTGAATATGCTCAAACACTGATTCAACTTAGTCAAACGGAAGAAAATGGCGAAAGAAGTAAGTGGAAATCGATTGATAAATTAAATGCAAATGAAATACCAACATTTGAAGCATGGTTAAGAACCACCGTCTCTAAAATGAATTATCGTTTGGAGAAGTTGGAAAATGAGGCTTTATCTTTGAAAAATGCACCTGAAACTTCATAAATATCACCCAAGTTATTATCATTTCAAATTAATATTATTTTAGAATTTTGCAATATGCTTTTTTTTATGTTTTGTTTTAGTTTGTTTCAGTAATGCTACAAGTATGTATTTTGTTATGATTTTCTATATTAATATATGTTTTTTCTAAAAATGCTTTAGTATACTTTTTCTCCTTTTATATATTAGTTGTTTTCTAGTTTAAAATATTAAAGAAAGGGATGAATGCGNGATGCAAATAAAAGATGAAAATTATAGAAATGAAATTATTTTTATTAGATTTTTATTTTTTATTATTTCTCGAAATTTAAACTTTTGTATAGAAAAATTCTTGGTAAATAAAATAATTCTTTATTGAATGGTAGTACAAAACATAAATCTCAATTACTAAATCTACAAAATTTCAAATATCAAATGATTAAAAAATGATACTAAAATTCTTAAGAATATCTTGTTATTAGTACTATATAATGTAATATTTTTTTTTTAAAAAAAAATCTTAAATTCATATCAATCTTAATAAGATTAAGTTTAAAGTATTATTAGTGTATACAGTTTTTTACATTATTAGGTAATTTTAAATGAAAAATATAACATTTTTTAAAAATATTATTATGCTTAGATTTTTGTAAAAGAAAGTTAAAAAACATTAATGAACTTGAAAAGTTTTATTTACATTATTAGTTAATTTTGAAATGAAAAAGAGAACATTTTTTAAAAATATTATTATGCTTAGATTTTTCTTAAAAGAAAAGTTAAAAAACATTAGTGAACATGAAAAGTTTGAATTTTTGATTGTCTTACTTCATTGAAACATATCTATTCAAACTTTTATTTAAATTATATTTAATTTTGACTTTGATTTTGACTATAAAATTTAAAAAACTATTGTGTAATTGGTTATTTTTTTTAATTATCTTCATACTATCTAACCACAATTGGCAAGGTAATAATGTATTTTAAAATATTTATCTTTTAAGCTTAAAATGTCAGATATCTTTAACTATTTTCAATCACATGATTTGGTAGTAAATTTATTGTATAGAAGTTTTTGATGTATATATATAGTGCCTCTATATTCTATTTCTCACAAGTGTCATTTCTTCTTCTTCTTCAAGCAAAAAAAAATTATACAAATTCGTCCTTAGATAAACTTTTGTTTTATTCTTGTTCTTTAAAATTTTAGCAATGGAGAGCAAGAAGACAAGAGTACGACAAACAATTCCAATTTCAAAAATAGAAAATCAACGTACTAGCGATGTAGCATTTTTCAACCGTTGCTCGAGTCTATACAGAATGACAAACGAACTTGTTGATTTCTGTGATGTTGATATTGAATAGTACTATTTTCACCTGCAAACAACCCTTTCTCCTTTTTCCACCCAACAAGTGAAGCAGTCATTGAACGTTTTTTGAATCCCAATTCACAATTAAGTGAAAAAACTCGCATAGATGCAGGTCAAGCACGAAATAAGGTGAATCAACTCAACAATCGCCTAGATGCTATGGAGAAAAGGATTGAGCAAATAGAAGAAATTGAATATGCTCAAACACTAGTTCAACTTACTCAAATGGAAGAAAATGGCGAAAGAAGTAAGTGGAAATCAATTGATCAATTAAATGCAAATGAAATACGAACATTTAAAGCATGATTAAGAACCACCGTCTCTAAAATGAATTATCGTTTGGAGAAGTTGAAAAATGAGGCTTTATCTTTGAAAAATGCACCTGAAACTTCATACGTGATATCACCCAAAGTTATTATCATTTCAAATTAATATTATTTTAGAATTTTGCAATATATTTTTTTATATTTTGTTTTAGTTTGTTTCAGTAATACTACAAGTACGTATTTTGTTATGATTTTCTATATTAATATAGGATTTTTCTAAAAATGCTTTATTATACCTTTTCTTCTTTGTATATAAGTTGTTTTTTGATTTAAAATATTAAAGAAAGGAATGGATGAGAATAAAAAAGAGAAATTATAGAAATGAAATCAATTTTTTAGTAGATTGTTTTATTCTTTATTAAATTTCTCCAAATTTAAACTTTTTGGAGAAAAAAAAATTCTTGGTAAAAATATAATTCTTTATTGAAATGGTAGTACAAAACATAAATCTTAATTACTAAGTGTGTAGAATTTCAAATATAAAATGATTAAAAAAATGATATATAAAATTCTTAAGAATATCTTGTTATTAGCGTTATATATTGGAATATGTTTTTAAGAAAAAATCTTAAATTCATATGAATCTTAATAAGATTTTATTTGACTTTCTAATTAGGAAGGTCATTCAATCTGTTCTTTGATATTATTTTTGTGTGAGTTTAAGTTTAATGTACTATTAGTTTATACAATTTTTTACATTATTAGGTAATTCTGAATTGGAAATATAGCAATTTTTTAAATAGTATTATCCTTACTTTGATTTTCTTTAAGAATAATTAAAAAAAAAAGAATTGTTATATATGGAAGAGTAAATAAGTATTAAGGAAATTTGATGTCTACCTATTTCTAAGTTAAAATTTAAATTGTTTTATTAATGTTGATAGTTGATACACTTATAATGACTCTTTTCTATCGTCTAATTATTTTTTATTTATTTAGTATTAGAACATTAAGAAATTTCCAAATTTTTCTATCTACAATTGATATATTGCTCTTGCATACATTGTTATTTTTTTGTTTTTGATTGTTATCAATTATGTTATAAGGTTATTTTTTAACTGAATAAATTTACTATAAATAGATGATATACAATTAATGTGTATTTCTAATAGTTTAGAACTTATGAGTATAAATCATAGATTATTTAAATAATCTAATATTCTTAGAAACACATGGTGTAATTATACCAAAACTTAACCCAATTATTATTTGTCAAGTGTATATGAAAACTTAAAACTAAACACTGATGTAATTTCACCAAAAACAACTTGCCCAATTATTATTTCTCAAGAATATTTCAAAACCTGGAGCTAAACGCTAGCTAAAAGTCTAGTTATACATATTCATAGAACTTTTCTATTATTTTAGATATCGTCAATATTAACTCTCTTCTATTTCATTAAAATACTAGATGGGGAGGACAGGCCCAACGTTATAAATCTGCTCATTGTTGATGATAAATTTTAGCGCATTCTATTGCTGAAAAATATATATCAACCACAAATTATTTCTTGATATGGTTGGAAAGCCCTTGGAGAGATCTTTCTAACACCGCTGAGTTTGCGTGATTTCAATTTGATATGAGTGAGATATGACTTTCGGAAGTTAAGATATTGGATTAAGGATAGTCCAATCCGGATTAGGGAAGGGCAGAGTTGTTTTTTCCTTATTCAATTATTTTATCTTATTTTTAAGTAAAAAATTGGGGTCTAAACTGATTTTATTCAGTTCACGCTTTTAGAAAACAAGTTAGGGTATTGAGAGGAAAAAAAAGAAGAGGATAAAAGAGGAGAAAGGAGAAAAGGAAGCAAGAATGTTCTAGATCGGCGAAATTCGGCTTGCGGAAATCGTCGGGGCTGATCCCTAAAAAGGTATATGAGATCTTTCTATGTTGGGTTCTTCCACTCACACACTAATTTGATTCAATTCAGCAAGTTAGAGTAGCTTGGATGATGAACATTGATATTTTGATGAACAATTACCGAATTCTTGATTGAATGGGTAGTAGCATGTTCTAGTTGATTTGATTCGTGTTTCTGAGTTGTTTTACAAGTTTAAAATATTAGTTATCGAGTATATTAGTGATCCTAAGTGTTTGGGGAAGATCCATGGAAAATTGAAAGGTTTAGAGTTGAAAAATGGAGAAGAAAAGTTGAAACGCGCGTATGTAGGGCCTTAGGGCGCGCGCCTCCCATATCCCCACAGGACAGTGTCTGTCCGTAGGGGCTTGGGGTGGCGCGCCNAGCCAGAGCGCCCCAACTTTGACTCTGAAGTTTGGGTCCTGGCGCCCCACACCTCTTAGAGCGCCAAGGACGCCAATTAATCTCATTCATTCCCCATCTTTTCGTACTAGTTCCTAAGTGATGTACCCACATTTCCTAGTTGTTTTCAACACTCTAAGGTCGTCTAAATATCATGAAATCATCCATAAAATTAGATCATGAACCTTGAATCCATAATCCAATTCAAGGAAAGTTAAGATCAATGTCAAAGACGCTAAGAGTTAAGTCTAAAGGTTAAGAAATAAGACAAATTAAAGTTTCTTAAAGTTCAAGAGTCTTATTTAAACGTCTTAACTTCATTTTAAGGCTCAAGTTTTGAGTTAAGAAAGAGTAAAAATTGAAGTCTTTCCTTCAAAAAAGTATAAGGGAACTAAGTATTTCTCCAAAGAGTTGAAGTGCATCCTTTAAAGAAATATAAGGGTTCTAAGTATTTTCCGAAGAGGTTTTCATGACTCAAGTTTCAAGCTAAGTAAAGAGTAAAGAGTAGAGAGTTAAGTTAAAGTTCTTTTCTTCAAAAGTATAGGGGGACTAAGTATCCCCAAAGAGATTTAAAAAAAATTTCACATCTAAACAAGTAAGGAAACTAAGTTTTCCAAAGAGCCTTCGGGCTACTTTTCAAAAAAAGTTATACCTTTATAAAATGAAGCAAGCAGGGAAACTATAATTTCCAAGAGAGCTTTTAAACCTAAGTTTTGAGCACTAATCTCAAATCACAGAATCAACATGTTTTAAAAACAAAAGAGCATGTATATTTTTGGAAGTAGTATCGAGCACCGATGTGGGGTTGCGAGTTTCAGATAAACTCTCTCCATGAAAATCATGTAGCCATCATAGGTAGAAAAGAGTCATACTTTGTGGATGAGTCCTTTTCACATTTTACTAGTGGATCCATTAGACAGTTCAGGTCTTATACTTTGGCATGTTTAGGATGGTCCTTGGCAGCGTGAGGTGTATCATCACTATAACTATTAAGTGATGGTTTAGTTGCAAGGTTCCTCAAGAGGTTCTACTTAGTATGAGGCGGGCTATGAGACTTTATTCATGCATTGCACGAGTAGACTTTGAGAGGAAGCATGATATATTTTCTTTATGATTATGAGTTTACATCAGATTATTTTGTATTTTTACGTACATTTTAGAGTTAATGGTATTCGTGCATATACAAAGTTGAAAACCATGTTTTAAACATCTTCTCTTTATATTGCACATGTCTTGAAACTGCTATATAATAAAATGAGTAGTCATAATGAGTTAGTTATTCATGAGATGAGCATAGCCAAGGTAAGTGTTCTTTCTTACTCCTTTTCAAGCCTATGTTGTTTTAGCATTCCAACTCGCATAGTCGTACATTCAATGTACTGATGTCAGTTGGCCTGCATCGTATTATGATGCAGACACATGTAACTAGGATCGACATTCCAGGGCACCGTTGATCCAGTGAGCAACTCACATTTAGTTGGTGAGCCTCCCTTCATTCCGGAGGACATCTTTACCTTTCAGTTATTTTTTTTCAGTTTTCAATTGTTATGATGATTGGGGGTCCTGTCCCGACATCTATCTTTAATTTAGAGGCTTTATAGACAGATAAAGTTAGTTTCTTAAGTCTTTTCATATCTATTGTAAATTATGAGACTTGAATTGCCGTTTTGGTTAAGTAATATTTTAAAGTTTTTTCTTGAGTTAAGTCTTCCCCTGAGTAAGTAAGTCAGGCCAAGGATTCGCTTGGGACCAACAATGGTGTCCGAGTGTCGACCACGTCCAGCGTATAGACTCGGAGCGTGATATTTGACCGATCAAAATACGTATACACTATATTAAAAGCATGAAGGTCCTTAGAAATTAGAAATATTTTTTGGACCTTTTGCCCCTCATTAAAAGACTCTGGCGAAGGCAAAATCGTTTTTCTTTAATTATTTTTCTTTAATTATTATACTACTACTATATATGCCGCGCATTGCACATATATTTTAAAATATAATAATTTTCAAACTTCAAAATAACTAATATAAATTATTATTGAGTAACAAAAGGTGCATGTATGATCATTTATAATGTTTTGACTTTATATATATACTTTATGCTAACAAAAAATCACCTTAATCTACATGCTATGAAGATATGTTCTTCAAAGACACCAAACATTATTCTAACAACTTTTTCTTCTTTTAGTACAATGAAAATTAATTAACATATGTGGCGTCTGTTAACTTGATATTTATTTTAGTTGATTAAATTTTAAATTCATAGATCAATCTATAATCTCGTATTCAAAAAATTATTTCTACTTTTAGCTAAAATATAAATATAACTTGCCAAGCATGTTGAAACCTCTTTAGTACACTACTCTCTTGATCAATCTTGCAAAGTAAAAAGATTCTAATTTAATCAAATATAATTTCATAAATAAGAAAGCACAAAAAAAAAAGAATTTCAGTGATCAATATAAAAAATATTATAATCAAAGCAAATATTAAACAACATAAAAAACAAATTATTTGCGGTTAAAAAAGAACTTGAAAGATATTAAAATAGATCATCCTCTATTCCATTGATTTATTATAAGTCTGTTCTTTTATATTATGAATTTTTTTGTTACGATCCAAAAATGGATGCGATGACACTCGTTTTATCCCCCCAAGACAAGTCAGCCTAAAACTCAACCCTTACAATGAAATGCGAAAATTTTATAATAAACTCAAAAATACTCCCAAAATTTAGTTGTCACGTGTTCTAACCTCTAAAGTATTACAACTGAATCAAAAGAAAATATAAATCTCGTATGACATTGTTTCTAGAGAACAAGATCATAAAAGGAAGTAAAAAGGTCTGCTGAGATGACAAACAACTAACTCAAAAATCTCCAACAAGCCTCAGAAAAGAAGAGCATATACTACAAAGGTCTGGGCTTACCTACAAAAAAATTGTAGAAACAAGGGGTGAGTATCAAACCACTACCTAGCATGTAAACCTTTAAATACAAGCTAAGGGAATAGGATACAAACACTCCTTACACCCCAATCGAACCTCCACAACTACAACCTGCATAAAACCAGCCCAATCTAACAATTCACAGTTTACAAGGCACACAACTCAACAACAACACTTTAACAATACCTATCAACAACACACAAGATTGAGTTTATCAATGATAAAAATGTGCAATGAGATGAAATGCAATGTCAAGTATAGTGATGCATGTCTCACTTAGTGAAACACACACGCTGTCTCTCAGGGTACCTATCGGAAACATATTTGTTCATGCATTCATTGTGGCGTGCGATTCGACCATCGATAATACTAACCATCACAACACGCGATACGTCCATCGAAATATAGTATCCACCGCGTTGCACGATATGTCCCTCGAAATGATACATCCTCTTTAATTTCTTATTATTTCCCAATGTACATAACATTGTCACAACCATGTCTCAGAACGATGCAAATGACATGTTCACACAAATAATGAGGAGATAACAATTTTCATAACATTGCATAATTTACAATGACACAATCATGATACTACATGAACAATGATTCAAGAAGTTTTTCAAATCATTCTTAACACATCGCACAAACAATTAATCACATACTTTTTCATTACCCTTTTTCCATCAATTAATTCAACATGGACAAGTCAACTCGCCACCAATTCTCATTACTCCCAAACACATATTACAAGGAAATACACGAATTTCATACACTTAACAAGGGTTTAGATATATACTTGCCTCAATCAATCACTAATTCACTCCGGGACTCGAGTCTTCCCCTTTCATTAAACTTTGAAATCTAATAAAATAAATAACCATAATAAGATTTCAAAATTAACAACACTCATATTACTATGTGTTTAGATTTGACTAAAAAATTTACCCAAATTTATAATCAAGTTTCTAAATCTTGATGCCAATTAATATTTCAACTCTCATATTTTTAAATTTCAAATCTAGGATTTAATAATCATTTCCTCTAAATATTATAAATCTAATAATATTCACATTATATAATATATATAATAAAATTATTTTCCAATTATAACATGTCTATATCTTGAGTTTTGAGGTAATAAATCTAACCAAGAATATGCCCAGTAAACATGAGCTACCTTCTTCAATCAATTCCATATATNGCACAAAAAAAAGAAGTTCAGTGATCAATATAAATAATACTATAATCAAAGCAAATATTAAACAACATAAAAACAAATTATTTGCAGTTAAAAAAGAACTTGAAAGATTATTAAAACAGATCATCCTCTATTCCATTGATTTACTATAAGTCTGTTCTTTTATATTACGATTTTTTTTGTTACGATCCAAATATGGACGCGATGACACTCGTTTTATCCCCCCAAGATAAGGCAGCCTAAAACTCAACCATTACAATGAAATGCGAAAATTTTATAATAAACTCAAAAATACCCCCAAAATTTAGTTGTCACGTGTTCTAACCTCTAAAGTATTACAATTGAATCAAAAGAAAATATAAGTCTCGTATGACATTGTTTCTAGAGTAGAACAAGATCATAAAAAGAAGTAAAAAGGTCTGCTGAGATGACAAACAACTAACTCACAAATCTCCAACAAGCCTCGGAAAAGAAGAGCATATACTACAAAGGTCTGGGCTTACCTACAAAAAAATTGTAGAAACAAGGGGTGAGTATCAAACCACTACCCAGCATGTAAACCTTTAAACACAAGCTAAGGGGATGGGATACAAACACTCCTTACACCCCAATCGAACATCCACAACTACAACCTGCATAAAACCAGCCCAATCTAACAATTCACAGTTTACAAGGCACACAACTCAATAACAACACTTTAACAATACATATCCTCAACAACAAGCTCATTATTCATCAATCACAACTTTCACAAAAAGGCACTCACAATATCAACAACACACAAGATCGAGTTTATCAAGATAAAAATGTGCAATGAGATGAAATGCAATGTCAAGTATAGTGATGCATGTCTCACTTAGTGAAACACACACGCTGTCTCTCAGGGTACCTATCGGAAACATATTTGTTCATGCATTCATTGCGGCGTGCGATACGACCCTCGATAATACTAACCATCGCAACAAGCGATACGTCCATCGAAATATAGTATCCACCGTGTTGCACGATATGTCCCTCGAAATGATACATCCTCTTTAATTTCTTATTCTTTCTCAATGCACATAACATTGTCACAACCATGTCTCAGAACGATGCAAATGACATGTTCACACAAATAATGAGGAGATGACAATTTTCGTAACATTGCATAATTTACAATGACACAATCATGATACTACATGAACAATGATTCAAGAAGTTTTTCAAATCATTCTTAACACATCGCACAAACAATTAATCACACACTTTTTCATTACCCTTTTTCCATCAATTAATTCAACATGGACAAGTCAACTCGCCACCAATTCTCATTACTTCCAAACACATATTACAAGGAAATACACGAATTTCATACGCTTAACAAGAGTTTAGAAATATACTTGCCTCAATCAATCACGAATTCACTCCGGGACTCGAGTCTTCCCCTTTCATTGAACTTCGAAATCTAACAAAATAAATAACCATAATAAGATTTCAAAATTAACAACACTCATATTACTATGTGTTTAGACTTGACTCAAAAATTTACCCAAATTTATAATCAAGTTCCTAAATCTTGATGCCAATTAATATTTCAACTCTCATATTTTCAAATTTCAAATCTAGGATTTAATCTCATTTCCTCTAAATATTATAAATCTAATAATATTCACATTATATAATATATATAATAAAATTATTTTCCAATTATAAAATGTCTATATCTTCAATTTTGAGGCAATAAATCTAACCAAGAATATGCCCAGTAAACATGAGCTACCTTCTTCAATCAATTCCAT
>NC_028639.1:6021305-6075102 GCF_001406875.1 Solanum pennellii
GATTAAAAAATGATACTAAAATTCTTAAGAATATCTTGTTATTAGTACTATATAATGTAATATATTTTTTTTTTAAAATCTTAAATTCATATCAATCTTAATAAGATTAACTTTAAAGTGTTATTAGTGTATACAATTTTTTACATTATTAGGTAATTTTAAATGAAAAATATAATATTTTTAAAAAATATTATTATGCTTAGATTTTTGTAAAAGAAAGTTAAAAAACATTAATGAACTTGAAAAGTTTTATTTACATTATTAGTTAATTTTGAAATGAAAAAGATAACATTTTTTAAAAATATTATTATGCTTAGATTTTTCTTAAAAGAAAAATTAAAAAACATTAGTGGACATGAAAAGTTTGAATTTTTGATTGTCTTACTTCATTGAAACATATCTATTCAAACTTTTATTTAAATTATATTTAGTTTTGACTTTGACTTTGACTACAAAATTTAAAAAACTATTGTGTAATTGGCTATTTTTTTTAATTATCTTCATACTATCTAACCACAATTGGCAAGGTAATAATGTATTTTAAAATATTTATCTTTTAAGCTTAAAATGTCAGATATCTTTAACTGTTTTCAATCAAATGATTTGGTAGTAAATTTATTGTATAGAAGTTTTTGATGTATATATAGTGCCTCTATATTCTATTTCTCACAAGTGCCATTTCTTCTTCTTCTTCAAGCAAAAAAAAAAAATACAAATTCGTCCTTAGATAAACTTTTGTTTTATTCTTGTTCTTTAAAATTTTAGCAATGGAGAGCAAGAAGACAAGAGTGCGACAAACATTTCCAATTTCAAAAATAGAAAATCAACGTACTAGCGATGTAGCATTTTTCAACCGTCGCTCGAGTCTATACAGAATGACAAACGAACTTGTTGATTTCTGTGATGTTGATATTGGAATAGTACTATTTTCACCTGCAAACAACCCTTTCTCCTTTTTCCACCCAACAAGTGAAGCAGTCATTGAACGTTTTTTGAATCCCAATTCACAATTAAGTGAAAAAACTCGCATAGATACAGAGCAAGCACGAAATAAGGTGAATCAACTCAACAATCACCTAGATGCTATGGAGAAAAGGATTGAGCAAATAGAAGAAATTGAATATGCTCAAACACTAGTTCAACTTAGTCAAATGGAAGAAAATGGCGAAAAAAGTAAGTGGAAATCGATTGATCAATTAAATGCAAATAAAATATCAACATTTGAAGCATGGTTAAGAACCACCGTCTCTAAAATAAATTATCGTTTGAAGAAGTTGAAAAATGAGGCTTTATAATTGAAAAATGCACCTGAAAATTCATAAGTGATATCACCTCAAGTTATTATCATTTCAAATTAATATTATTTTAGAATTTTGCAATATGTTTTTTTTTATGTTTTGTTTTAGTTTGTTTCAGTAATGCTACAAGTATGTATTTGTTATGATTTTCTATATTAACATATGTTTTTTCTAAAAATGCTTTAGTATACCTTTTCTCCTTTTATATATTTGTTGTTTTCTAGTTTAAAATATTAAAGAAACGGATGGATGCAAATAAGAGATGAAAATTATAGAAATGAAATCATTTTTTACCAGATTTTTGTTTTTAATTAAATTTCTCGAAATTTAAACTTTTGTAAAGAAAAATTCTTGATAAATAAAATAATTCTTTATTTAATGGTAGTACAAAATTTAAATCCAATTATTAAATCTACAGAATTTCAAATATCAAATGATTGATTATAAAATTCTCAAGAATATCTTGTTATTAGTATTATATAATGGAATATATTTTTATAAAAAAATCTTAAATTCATATCAATCTTAATAAGATTAAGTTTAAAGTATTATTAGTGTATACAATTTTTTACATTATTAGGTAATTTTAAATGGAAAATATAATATTTTTTTAAAAATATTATTATGCTTAGATTTTTGTAAAAGAAAAGTTAAAAAACATTAATGAACTTGAAAAGTTTTATTTTACATTATTAGGTAATTGTTTAATGGAAAATATAACATTTTTAAAAAATATTATTATGCTTAGATTTTTTCTAAAAGAAAAGTTTAAAAAACATTAGTGGACATGAAAAGTTTGAATTTTTATCATCTTAACTCGTTGAAACATATCTATTCAATTTTTTATTTAAATTATAATTGATTTTGACTATAAAATTTACAAAATTATTGTGCATAATTGGTAATTTTTTTTTAATTATCTTCATACTATCTAACCACAATTAGCAAGATAATAATGTATTTTAAAATATTTATCTTTTTAGCTTAAAATGTCAGATATCTTTAACTATTTTTAATCACATGATTTGGTAGTAATTTATTGTATAGAAGTTTTTGATGTATATATATAGTGCCTATATATTCTATTTCTCACAAGTGTCCTTTCTTCTTCTTCTTATTCTTCAAGCAAAAAAAAAAAAAAACATTCGCCCTTAAATAAACTTTTGTTTTAATCTTGTTCTTTAAAATTTTAGCAATGGAGAGCAAGAAGACAAGAGTGGGACAAACATTTTCAATTTCAAAAATAGAAAATCAACGTACTAGCGATCGCTCGAGTCTATACAGAATGACAAACGAATTTGTTGATTTCTGTGATGTTGATATTGGAATAGTACTATTTTCACCTGCAAACAACCCTTTCTCCTTTTTCCACCCAACAAGTGAAGCAGTCATGGAACGTTTTTTGAATCCCAATTCACAATTAAGTGAAAAAACTCGCATAGATACAGATCAAGCACGAAATAAGGTGAATCAACTCAACAATCGTCTAGATGCTATGGAGAAAAGGATTGAGCAAATAGAAGAAATTGAATATTCTCAAACACTAGTTCAACTTAGTCAAATGGAAGTATTGAGTTTGTGAACTCACACACACACAGAAACACAGAGGAACAGAAGAAGAAGAAGAAAGGAAGAAGAAACGTAGAGATAGTTTTGTAGTGAGAATCTGGAAGTAATCTATCTTCCTTTTCTTATTGATTCATCATCTTTTCATCTATGCTGTATTATCTATATATATAGAGAATCAAAACTAACTACTCAACTAACTAACACTAACAGAAAATGGGAAGCATAACAGAAAAATGGAAAATGTGTGACAACCATGTGATTCTAACTAACACATGTGACTCCAACTAATATTTGAACTAACCAACCATAAAACTACACATCATCATATTTATATTTCAATACACCCCCTCAAACTGAAGGGTGAAAGACATCTAGCACACCAAGTTTGGTCATGAGGAGATGATGTTGATTGGCTCCTAGTCCTTTTGTCAAAATATCAGCAGGCTGCATGGTAGTGGACAAATGTTGAATGTCAATGAACCCTGACTTTACCTTTTCTCGAATGAAATGACAATCAATATCGATGTGTTTCGTACGCTCATGAAAAACTGGATTTTCAGCTATTTGAATGGCTGATTTGCTGTCTGTGAACACTGAAATTGGAGTAGCACCAGGAAAATGTAATTCATTAAGTAAGCCTGCTAACCAGATCAGCTCAGCAACAAGAGCTGCCAGACTTCTATACTCAGCTTCAGCTGAACTCCTACTTACTGTCTGCTGTTTCTTTGATTTCCACGAAATAAGAGAATCTCCAAGCTTTACCATGTATCCAGTTATGGATCTTCTTGTGTTTGGACATGATGCCCAATCTGAGTCACAGTATCCTGTGAGTTTTGTAACCCCAGTACCTCTTTTAAGCATTACTCCAAGTCCTGGGGATCTTTTTATATATCTTACTACCCTTAATGCTGCCTCCCAATGTGAAACCTTAGGGTGCTGCATGAATTGACTCAAAACTTGAACACTAAAACAAATGTCAGGTCTGGTAATTGTCAAATACAGCAACTTACCAATCAATCTTTGGTATGCTGTAACATCTTCTAGCTCTGCATCATCAGATCCACCAGTGTGTTGATCAAACTCTACACTAGTCAACTTTTGATTGAATTCTAAAGGAGTGCTTACAGTCTTTGCTCCACTCAATCCAGCCTCTGAGATTAGTTGTAAAGCATACTTTCTTTGGTTCAATAACAACCCTTCTTTGGACTTCAAGATTTCAATCCCCAAAAAATATCTGAGGCTTCCCAAGTCTTTCATTTTAAAATTTTTGTGTAATGTGTCTTTGGCTTCTTGAACCATTCTGGAGCTATTTCCAGTTATCAAAAGATCATCAACATATACTAAGATCACAATCATTTCAGTTCCTTCCTTTCTAATAAAAAGAGAGTGATCATGAACACTTTGAGAGTATCCTGCTTCCAACAATGCTTCAGTGAATTTAATATTCCATTGTCTAGAAGCCTGCTTAAGACCATAAAGTGACTTCCTTAGCTTGCAGACCTTAGATTCCCCCTGTCCTTGGAAGCCTAGAGGAAGTGCCATGTATATGTCTTCAATTAAATCACCTTGTAAGAAAGCATTGTTAACATCCATTTGAAATAAATCCCAACCATAAGAAGCTGCCAAGCTAAGAACAGTTCTAATGGTAACCATCTTTGCAACTGGAGAAAAAGTGTCATGATAGTCAAGTCCTTCTCTTTGAGTATATCCTTTGGCAACAAGTCGAGCTTTGTATCTATCTACATCACCATTAGACTGATACTTTATCTTGTAAACCCATTTTGAACCAATTGCTTTCTCACCTGGAGGTAAGTCTACAACTGTCCAGGTGTTGTTATCTTCTAAAGCCTTAATCTCTTGTTTCATAGCATCAATCCACTTCTCATCTTGTGATGCTTCATGAAAAGATTGAGGTTCTACAGCTGCTGAAAAAGCTTGTAAATAAGATTGATATCCTGAGGAGACATTGTCATAACAGACATGATTAGTGATAGAATGAGGACTAGACTTATGAGGCACAACATAATCTTTGATCCACACAGGTGGCTTGCTTGTTCTGGTAGTCCTTCTGGATCCCACCTTACTTGCAGGTTCATTATGAGGACTATGAGAACTTTCCTGCAGACCATCAGTGTTATTGGAACTCTCTTCAATATGATCATGACATGAGTCCAAGTTTACATCATTTACATCATTATTAGCATCATCTACATTATCAAGGAAGGGTGCTAGCAAAGGACAAGGACCTGTATCAGCAGATTGCATGAGCTTAAAAGGAAACACTGTCTCTCTGAATACAACATCCCTGCTAATGAACATGATTTTTGCCTCAAGATCATATAGCTTATATCCTTTCTGTGTGGAAGAAAAACCCATTAAAACAGCTTTCTTAGCTCTAGCTTCAAACTTTCCACCTCTTGGTAATGTAGTAGCAAAACATAAACATCCAAATACTCTTATATGTTCTAGTTTTGGAGCCTTTCCAAACAGCCTTTCATAAGGGGATTGTCCATTCAACACACTAGTAGGTAGCCTATTAATTAAGTAGACTGCAGTTTGTACACATTCACCCCAGAATCTACTAGGAACATGAGACTGCAATTTTAAAGCTCTACTTGTATCAAGTATATGCCTATGTTTCCTTTCAACAATGCCATTTTGTTGTGGAGTATATGCACAACTACTTTGATGTATAATACCAAAAGAGGACAACAACTCATTTACTTGAATGTTAAAGAACTCAGTTCCATTGTCAGATCTCAACACCTTTATTGCACAATCAAACTGATTACAAACCATTGTTATAAAACTTCTCAAAACAACTACTACATCTTTCTTTGTTTGCAGTAAAGAAACCCATGTAAATCTGCTAAAGTCATCAACTATAGTCAGAAAATATTGTTTTCTATCATAAGTTGGATCTTTATGAGGTCCCCAAACATCTAGATGTACCAACTGAAACATCTTATTACTATGAGTAACACTAGAAGGGAATTTGAGTCTACATTGTTTTGCCAAAGGACAAATCAAACAATCTTCATGTACAGTCTCAACCAATTTATTCTTCAATATATGTAGATGCTGCAATACTTTCAAAGATGGATGTCCTAGTCTAAGGTGCCAAAGTTTATGTTCTTCTGAGTTCTTGCTTTTGAATGCTGCTCCAATAGTAGGTATTACTTCTTGTCTGAGAATATACAAGCCATCACTCTCCTTACCAATCCCAATCACCTCTCCAGTAAAGAGAGCCTGCATCACACATAAATCAGGATAGAAAGACACACTACATTTTAGATCCTTGGTTAGTTTAGAAATTGATAGTAAGTTGAACCTAAAATCTGGTACATGCAACACATTTCTTATCTTGCAGTTCCCCAAAATCACTGCATCTCCTATATGTTTCACATGAATTTTATTTCCTGTTGGCACTTGCACTTTATTACAACTGGATTCTGATAACTTTCTACATTCACTCAATATATTTTCACAGCATGTAATGTGATGTGTTGCTCCTGAGTCAATAATCCATCTCACTGCATTTCCACTATCATTAACATTTAAAGGATTCATACCTGCAGCATTAGCCTCAGCCCTGCAGTTTCCTGTAGGTGGAGCAGGAGATAACATTTTAGTGACTTGCTCATATTGTTCCTTTGTGAAATAGCCTCCTGGAAAATAGAAGCTTGATGCTGATCCAGATCCAGAAACAGATGACTCGGAAGTAAAATTATTTGCATATGCTTCATTCATAGATCCAGAACCCTTCCTCTTGCTCTTAAAATCTGGTGGAAAACCTACAATTCTGTAACAACTTTCTCTGGTATGACCTTTGTAACCACAGTGATCACAAACTAATCCCATCCTTCTACCAAGTGAGTTCTGACTCTGAGTCTTCTTAGTATGCAAGTTCATCTGATTATTGTTCACTTGATCATTGAAATTATGTGGTTGAGCACTTCTTCCTGCCATCATTGTGAGAGGTTCTTTACCTCCTTCTGTTTGTCCTAGCTTCCTTTGACTTTCTTCTTGTATAGCCATTGCATAGGCTTGATTTACACTTGGAACAGATGGGCTCAACAAAATAGAACTCCTCACTTGAGCATAACTCTCATTCAAACCTACCAAAAACTGCAATAACCTTTGTTGTTTAACATGTTCAGCATGTGAACTAGATTCAACACAATCACAAGATGGAGAGGGTACCATTACATCCATCTCATCCCATAGATCTCTCATTTTGGAATAATAGGCTATTACGGAATCAGTGCCTTGTGACAAAATACTAATCTCTTTCCATAGGTGAAAAATCCTTGTCAAATTGGATTTATCAAACCTTTCCTTGAAGTCGTTCCAGATCTTCTTTGAACTAGAAGCATATACTATGCTAGTCATCAACTCTGGTGCAACTGCTGCACTTATCCAAGATAACACAACTGCATCACATCTTTCCCATCTAACTGCCAGATCTCCCTTGTACGAGCTTTTAACACATGTGCCATCAACAAATCCAAGTTTATTTTTGACTAGTAGTGCTAATCGCATAGATCTGCTCCACACACCATAGTTCTCTGGTCCTGTGAGCTTCATTGGAATCAAGGCAACACCAGGTATGTCTGATGCTTGAAGATGAAGTGGATGGTTGTGATTCGACTGGGGATTGTCTTCTACCTCTGTACTCTGTGATTCCACCATTGTTGCAGCTTCAACAATTACCAAAATTACAGATTCAAAACCTTCAGAAATCCTTTGATCGAAGCTCTGATACCATATTAGATTTGTGAACTCACACACGCACAGAAAGACAGAGGAACAGAAGAAGAAGAAGTAGAAAGAAAGAAGAAACGTAGAGATAGTTTTGCAGGGAGAATTTGGAAGTAATCTTTCTTCCTTTTTCTTATTTATTCATCTTGTTTACATCTATGCTGTATTATCTATATATATAGAGAATCAAAAACTAACCACAAACTAACTCTTCAACTAACTATAACTAACACTAACAGAAAAATGGAAAGCATAACAGAAAAATGGAAAATGTGTGACAACCATGTGATTCTAACTAACACATGTGACTCCAACTACTATTTGAACTAACCAATCATAAAACTACACATCATCATATCTATATTTCAATACACCCCCTCAAACTGAAGGGTGAAAGACATCTAGCACACCAAGTTTGGTCATGAGGAGATGATGTTGACTGGCTCCTAGTCCTTTTGTCAAAATATCAGCAGGCTGCATGGTAGTGGACAAATGTTGAATGTCAATGAACCCTGACTTTACCTTTTCTCGAATGAAATGACAATCAATATCGATGTGTTTCGTACGCTCATGAAAAACTGGATTTTCAGCTATTTGAATGGCTGATTTGCTGTCTGTGAACACTGAAATTGGAGTAGCACCTGGAAAATGTAATTCATTAAGTAAGCCTGCTAACCAGATCAGCTCAGCAACAAGAGCTGCCAGACTTCTATACTCAGCTTCAGCTGAACTCCTACTTACTGTCTGCTGTTTCTTTGATTTCCACGAAATAAGAGAATCTCCAAGCTTTACCATGTATCCAGTTATGGATCTTCTTGTGTTTGGACATGATGCCCAATCTGAGTCACAGTATCCTGTGAGTTTTGTAACCCCAGTACCTCTTTTAAGCATTACTCCAAGTCCTGGGGATCTTTTTATATATCTTACTACCCTTAATGCTGCCTCCCAATGTGAAACCTTAGGGTGCTGCATGAATTGACTCAAAACTTGAACACTAAAACAAATGTCAGGTCTGGTAATTGTCAAATACAGCAACTTACCAATCAATCTTTGGTATGCTGTAACATCTTCTAGCTCTGCATCATCAGATCCACCAGTGTGTTGATCAAACTCTACACTAGTCAACTTTTGATTGAATTCTAAAGGAGTGCTTACAGTCTTTGCTCCACTCAATCCAGCCTCTGAGATTAGTTGTAGAGCATACTTTCTTTGGTTCAATAACAACCCTTCTTTGGACTTCAAGATTTCAATCCCCAAAAAATATCTGAGGCTTCCCAAGTCTTTCATTTTAAAATTTTTGTGTAATGTGTCTTTGGCTTCTTGAACCATTCTGGAGCTATTTCCAGTTATCAAAAGATCATCAACATATACTAAGATCACAATCATTTCAGTTCCTTCCTTTCTAATAAAAAGAGAGTGATCATGAACACTTTGAGAGTATCCTGCTTCCAACAATGCTTCAGTGAATTTAATATTCCATTGTCTAGAAGCCTGCTTAAGACCATAAAGTGACTTCCTTAGCTTGCAGACCTTAGATTCCCCCTGTCCTTGGAAGCCTAGAGGAAGTGCCATGTATATGTCTTCAATTAAATCACCTTGTAAGAAAGCATTGTTAACATCCATTTGAAATAAATCCCAACCATAAGAAGCTGCCAAGCTAAGAACAGTTCTAATGGTAACCATCTTTGCAACTGGAGAAAAAGTGTCATGATAGTCAAGTCCTTCTCTTTGAGTATATCCTTTGGCAACAAGTCGAGCTTTGTATCTATCTACATCACCATTAGACTGATACTTTATCTTGTAAACCCATTTTGAACCAATTGCTTTCTCACCTGGAGGTAAGTCTACAACTGTCCAGGTGTTGTTATCTTCTAAAGCCTTAATCTCTTGTTTCATAGCATCAATCCACTTCTCATCTTGTGATGCTTCATGAAAAGATTGAGGTTCTACAGCTGCTGAAAAAGCTTGTAAATAAGATTGATATCCTGAGGAGACATTGTCATAACAGACATGATTAGTGATAGAATGAGGACTAGACTTATGAGGCACAACATAATCTTTGATCCACACAGGTGGCTTGCTTGTTCTGGTAGTCCTTCTGGATCCCACCTTACTTGCAGGTTCATTATGAGGACTATGAGAACTTTCCTGCAGACCATCAGTGTTATTGGAACTCTCTTCAATATGATCATGACATGAGTCCAAGTTTACATCATTTACATCATTATTAGCATCATCTACATTATCAAGGAAGGGTGCTAGCAAAGGACAAGGACCTGTATCAGCAGATTGCATGAGCTTAAAAGGAAACACTGTCTCTCTGAATACAACATCCCTGCTAATGAACATGATTTTTGCCTCAAGATCATATAGCTTATATCCTTTCTGTGTGGAAGAAAAACCCATTAAAACAGCTTTCTTAGCTCTAGCTTCAAACTTTCCACCTCTTGGTAATGTAGTAGCAAAACATAAACATCCAAATACTCTTATATGTTCTAGTTTTGGAGCCTTTCCAAACAGCCTTTCATAAGGGGATTGTCCATTCAACACACTAGTAGGTAGCCTATTAATTAAGTAGACTGCAGTTTGTACACATTCACCCCAGAATCTACTAGGAACATGAGACTGCAATTTTAAAGCTCTACTTGTATCAAGTATATGCCTATGTTTCCTTTCAACAATGCCATTTTGTTGTGGAGTATATGCACAACTACTTTGATGTATAATACCAAAAGAGGACAACAACTCATTTACTTGAATGTTAAAGAACTCAGTTCCATTGTCAGATCTCAACACCTTTATTGCACAATCAAACTGATTACAAACCATTGTTATAAAACTTCTCAAAACAACTACTACATCTTTCTTTGTTTGCAGTAAAGAAACCCATGTAAATCTGCTAAAGTCATCAACTATAGTCAGAAAATATTGTTTTCTATCATAAGTTGGATCTTTATGAGGTCCCCAAACATCTAGATGTACCAACTGAAACATCTTATTACTATGAGTAACACTAGAAGGGAATTTGAGTCTACATTGTTTTGCCAAAGGACAAATCAAACAATCTTCATGTACAGTCTCAACCAATTTATTCTTCAATATATGTAGATGCTGCAATACTTTCAAAGATGGATGTCCTAGTCTAAGGTGCCAAAGTTTATGTTCTTCTGAGTTCTTGCTTTTGAATGCTGCTCCAATAGTAGGTATTACTTCTTGTCTGAGAATATACAAGCCATCACTCTCCTTACCAATCCCAATCACCTCTCCAGTAAAGAGAGCCTGCATCACACATAAATCAGGATAGAAAGACACACTACATTTTAGATCCTTGGTTAGTTTAGAAATTGATAGTAAGTTGAACCTAAAATCTGGTACATGCAACACATTTCTTATCTTGCAGTTCCCCAAAATCACTGCATCTCCTATATGTTTCACATGAATTTTATTTCCTGTTGGCACTTGCACTTTATTACAACTGGATTCTGATAACTTTCTACATTCACTCAATATATTTTCACAGCATGTAATGTGATGTGTTGCTCCTGAGTCAATAATCCATCTCACTGCATTTCCACTATCATTAACATTTAAAGGATTCATACCTGCAGCATTAGCCTCAGCCCTGCAGTTTCCTGTAGGTGGAGTAGGAGATAACATCTTAGTGACTTGCTCATATTGTTCCTTTGTGAAATAGCCTCCTGGAAAATAGAAGCTTGATGCTGATCCAGATCCAGAAACAGATGACTCGGAAGTAAAATTATTTGCATATGCTTCATTCATAGATCCAGAACCCTTCCTCTTGCTCTTAAAATCTGGTGGAAAACCTACAATTCTGTAACAACTTTCTCTGGTATGACCTTTGTAACCACAGTGATCACAAACTAATCCCATCCTTCTACCAAGTGAGTTCTGACTCTGAGTCTTCTTAGTATGCAAGTTCATCTGATTATTGTTCACTTGATTATTGAAATTATGTGGTTGAGCACTTCTTCCTGCCATCATTGTGAGAGGTTCTTTACCTCCTTCTGTTTGTCCTAGCTTCCTTTGACTTTCTTCTTGTATAGCCATTGCATAGGCTTGATTTACACTTGGAACAGATGGGCTCAACAAAATAGAACTCCTCACTTGAGCATAACTCTCATTCAAACCTACCAAAAACTGCAATAACCTTTGTTGTTTAACATGTTCAGCATGTGAACTAGATTCAACACAATCACAAGATGGAGAGGGTACCATTACATCCATCTCATCCCATAGATCTCTCATTTTGGAATAATAGGCTGTTACAGAATCAGTGCCTTGTGACAAAATACTAATCTCTTTCCATAGGTGAAAAATCCTTGTCAAATTGGATTTATCAAACCTTTCCTTGAAGTCGTTCCAGATCTTCTTTGAACTAGAAGCATATACTATGCTAGTCATCAACTCTGGTGCAACTGCTGCACTTATCCAAGATAACACAACTGCATCACATCTTTCCCATCTAACTGCCAGATCTCCCTTGTACGAGCTTTTAACACATGTGCCATCAACAAATCCAAGTTTATTTTTGACTAGTAGTGCTAATCGCATAGATCTGCTCCACACACCATAGTTCTCTGGTCCTGTGAGCTTCATTGGAATCAAGGCAACACCAGGTATGTCTGATGCTTGAAGATGAAGTGGATGGTTGTGATTCGACTGGGGATTGTCTTCTACCTCTGTACTCTGTGATTCCACCATTGTTGCAGCTTCAACAATTACCAAAATTACAGATTCAAAACCTTCAGAAATCCTTTGATCGATGCTCTGATACCATATTGAGTTTGTGAACTAACACACACACAGAAACACAGAGGAACAGAAGAAGAAGAAGAAAGGAAGAAGAAACGTAGAGATAGTTTTGTAGTGAGAATCTGGAAGTAATCTATCTTCCTTTTCTTATTGATTCATCATCTTTTCATCTATGCTGTATTATCTATATATATAGAGAATCAAAACTAACTACTCAACTAACTAACACTAACAGAAAATGGGAAGCATAACAGAAAAATGGAAAATGTGTGACAACCATGTGATTCTAACTAACACATGTGACTCCAACTAATATTTGAACTAACCAACCATAAAACTACACATCATCATATCTATATTTCAATAGGAAGAAAATGGCGAAAGAAGTAAGTGGAAATCGATTGATCAATTAAATGCAAATGAAATACGAACATTTAAAGCATGATTAAGAATCACCGTCTCTAAAATGAATTATCGTTTGGAGAAGTTAAAAAATGAGGCTTTATCTTTGAAAAATGCACCTGAAACTTCATACGTGATATCACCCAAAGTTATTATCATTTCAAATTAATATTATTTTAGAATTTTGCAATATATTTTTTTATATTTTGTTTTAGTTTGTTTCAGTAATACTACAAGTACGTATTTTGTTATGATTTTCTATATTAATATAGGATTTTTCTAAAAATGCTTTATTATACCTTTTCTTCTTTGTATATAAGTTGTTTTTTGATTTAAAATATTAAAGAAAGGAATGGATGAGAATAAAAAAGAGAAATTATAGAAATGAAATCAATTTTTTAGTAGATTGTTTTATTCTTTATTAAATTTCTCCAAATTTAAACTTTTTGGAGAAAAAAAAATTCTTGGTAAAAATATAATTCTTTATTGAAATGGTAGTACAAAACATAAATCTTAATTACTAAGTGTGTAGAATTTCAAATATAAAATGATTAAAAAAATGATATATAAAATTCTTAAGAATATCTTGTTATTAGCGTTATATATTGGAATATGTTTTTAAGAAAAAATCTTAAATTCATATGAATCTTAATAAGATTTTATTTGACTTTCTAATTAGGAAGGTCATTCAATCTGTTCTTTGATATTATTTTTGTGTGAGTTTAAGTTTAATGTACTATTAGTTTATACAATTTTTTACATTATTAGGTAATTCTGAATTGGAAATATAGCAATTTTTTTAAATAGTATTATCCTCACTTTGATTTTCTTTAAGAATAATTAAAAAAAAAAGAATTGTTATATATGGAAGAGTAAATAAGTATTAAGGAAATTTGATGTCTACCTATTTCTAAGTTAAAATTTAAATTGTTTTATTAATGTTGATAGATGATACACTTATAATGACTCTTTTCTATCGTCTAATTATTTTTTATTTATTTAGTATTAGAACATTAAGAAATTTTCAAATTTTTCTATCTACAATTGATATATTGCTCTTGCATACATTGTTATTTTTTTGTTTTTGATTGTTATCAATTATGTTATAAGGTTATTTTTTAACTGAATAAATTTACTATAAATAGATGATATACAATTAATGTGTATTTTTAATAGTTTTTAAAACTTATGAGTATAAATCATAAATTATTTAAATAATCTAATATTCTTAGAAACACATGGTGTAATTTTACCAAAACTTAACCCAGTTATTATTTGTCAAGTATATATGAAAACTTAAAACTAAACACTGATGTAATTTCACCAAAAACAACTTAGCCCAATTGTTATTTCTCAAGAATATTTCAAAACCTGGAGCTAAACGCTAGCTAAAAGTCTAGTTATACATATTCATAGAACTTTTCTATTATTTTAGATATCGTCGTATTAACTCTATTCTATTTCATTAAAATACTAGATGGGGAGCACGGGCCCAACATTATAAATCTGCTCACTGTTGATGATAAATTTTAGCGCATTCTATTGCTGAAAAATATATATCAATCACAAATTTTTTCTTGATATGGTTGGAAAGCCCTTGGAGAGATCTTTCTAACACCGCTGAGTTTGCGTGATTTCAATTTGATATGAGTGAGATATGACTTTCGGAAGTTAAGATGTTGGATTAAGGATAGTCCAATCCGTTGGGAAGGGCAGAGTTGTCTTTTCCTTATTCAATTATTTTATTTCATTTTTAAGTAAAAAATTGGGGTCTAAACTGATTTTATTCAGTTCACGCTTTTAGAAAACAAGTTAGGGTATTGAGAGAAAAGAAAAGAAGAGGAGAAAAGAGGAGAAAGGAGAAAAGGAAGCAAGAACGTTCTAGATCGGCGAAATTCAGCTTGCGGAAATCGTCGGGGCTAATCCCTAAAAAGGTATGTGAGATCTTTCTATGTTGGGTTCTTCCACTCACACACTAATTTGATTCAATTCAGCAAGTTAGAGTAGCTTGGATGATGAACATTGATATTTTGATGAACAATTACCGAATTCTTGATTGAATGGGTAGTAGCATGTTCTTGTTGATTTGATTCGTGTTTCTGGGTATCGAGTATATTAGTGATCCTAAGTGTTTGGGGAAGATCCATGGAAGATTGAAAGGTTTAGAGTTGAAAAATGGAGAAGTAAAGTCGAAACGCGCGTATGTAGGGCCTTAGGGCGCCGCGCCTCCCATATCCCCACAGGACAGTGTCTGTCCGTAGGGGCTTGGGGCCGCGCGCCCGCCAGAGCACCCCAACTTTGACTCTGAAGTTTGGGTCCTGGCGCCCCACGCCTCTCAGAGCGCCTAGGACGCCAATTAACCTCATTCATTCCCTATCTTTTTGTACTAGTTCCTAAGTGATGTACCCACATTTCCTAGTTGTTTTCAACACTCTAAGGTACGTCTAAAATATCATGAAATCATCCATAAAATTAGATCATGAACCTTGAATCTATAATCCAATTCAAAGAAAGTTAAGATCAATGTCTAAGGCGCTAATAGTTAAGTCTAAAGGTTATGAAATAAGACGAAGTAAAGTTTATTAAAGTTCCAAGATTCTTATTTAAACGTCTTAACTTCATTTTAAGGCTCAAGTTTCGAGTTATGAAAGAGTCAAAATTGAAGTCTTTCCTTCAAAGAAGTATAAGGGAACTAAGTATTTCCCTAAAGAGTTGAAGTGCATCCTTTAAAGAAGTATAAGGGTTCTAAGTATTTCCCGAAGAGGTTTTCATGACTCAAGTTTCAAGCTAAGTAAAAAGTAAAGAGTAGAGAGTTAAGTTAAAGTTCTTTTCTTCAAAAGTATAGGGGGACTAAGTATCCCCAAAGAGATTTAAAAAAAATTTCACATTTAAACAAGCAAGGAAACTAAGTTTTCCAAAGTCTTCGGACTAGTTTTCAAAAAAAGTTATAGCTTTATAAAATGAAGCAAGCAGGGAAACTATAATTTTCAAGAGAGCTTTTAAACCTAAGTTTTGAGCACTAATCTCAAATCACAGAATCAACATGTTTTAAAAACAAAAGAGCATGTATATTTTTGGGAGTAGTATCGAGCACCGATGTGGAGATGCGAGTTTCACATAAACTCAAGTCTCCATGAAAATTTTGTAGCCATCATAGGTAGAAAAGCGTCATACTTTTTAGATGAATCCTTTTCACATTTTACTAGTGGATCCATTAGGCAGTTCAGGTCTTATACTTTGGCATGTTTAGGATGGTCCTTGGCAGCGTGAGGTAAAACGCTGTATCATCATTATAACTATTAAGTGATGGTTTTCAGTAAGAGAAACTCCCACAGTAGTAGTTGCATGGTTCCTCAAGAGGTTCTACTTAGTATAAGGCGGGCTATGAGACTTCATTCATGCATTGCACGAGTAGACTTTGAGAGGAAGCATGATATATTTTCTTTATGATTATGACTTTACATCAGATTATTTTGTATTTTTACGTACATTTTAGAGTTAATGGTATTCGTGCATATACAAAATTGAAAACCATGTTTTAAACATCTTTTCTTTATATTGCACATGTCTTGAAACTGCTATATAATAAAATGAGTAGTCATAATGAGTTAGTTTTCCATGAAATGAGCATAGCCAAGGTAAGTGTTCTTTCTTACTCCTTTCAAGCCTATGTTGTTTTAGCATTCCAACTCGCATAGTCGTACATTCAATGTATTGATGTCAGTTGGCCTGCATTGTATTATGATGCATGACACGTGTAACTAGGATCGACATTCCAACGCACCGTTGATCCAGTGAGCAACTCACAGTTAGTTGGTGAGCCTCCCTTCATTCCGGAAGACATCTTTACCTTTCAGTTATTTTTTTTCAGTTTTCAGTTGTTATGATGAGTGGGGGTCCTGTCCCGACATCTATCTTTAATTTAGAGGCTTTATAGACAGATAGAGTTAGTTTTTTTAGTCTTTTCATATCTATTGTAAACTATGAGACTTGAATTGCCGTTTTGGTTAAGTAATATATTAAAGTTTTATCTTGAGTTAAGTCTTCCGCTGAGTAAGTAAGTCAGGTCAAGGGTTCGCTTGGGACCAGCAATGGTCTCCGAGTGCCGACCATGTCCAGGGTATAGACTCGGGACGTGACATTTTACCGATCAAAATACGTATACACTATATTAAAAGCATGAAGGTTCTTAGAAATTAGAAATATTTTTTGGACCTTTTGCCCCTCATTAAAAGACTCTGGCGAAGGCAAAATCGTTTTTCTTAATTATTTTTCTTTAATTATTATACTACTACTATATATGCCGCGCATTGCGCATATATTTTAAAATATAATAATTTTCAAACTTAAAAATAACTAATATAAATTATTATTGAGTAACAAAAGGTGCATGTATGATCATATATAATGTTTTGACTTTATATATATACTTTATGCTAACAAAAAATCACCTTAATCTATATGCTATGAAGATATGTTCTTCAAAGACACCAAACATCATTCTAACAACTTTTTTCTTCTTTTAGTATATACAATGAAAATTAATTAATATATGTGGCCTCTATTAAATTGATATTTATTTTAGTTGATTAAATTTTAAATTCATAGATCAATCTATAATCTCGTATTCAAAAAATTATTTCTACTTTTAGCTAAAATATAAATATAACTTGCCAAGCATGTTGAAACCTCTTTAGTACTCTACTCTCTTGATCAATCTTGCAAAGTAAAACGATTCTAATTTAATCAAATATAATTTCATAAATAAGAAATCACAAAAAAAAAAAAATTCTGTGATCAATATAAAAAAATACTATAATCAAATCAAATATTAAACAACATAAAAACAAATTGTTTGCAGTGAAAAAAGAACTTGAAAGATGATTAAAACAGATCATCCTCTATTCCATTGATTTACTATAAGTCTGTTCTTTTATATTATGAATTTATTTGGTACGATCCAAAAATGGACGCGATGACACTCGTCTTATCCCACCAAGACAAGTCAGCCTAAAACTCAACCATTACAATGAAATGCGAAAATTTTATAATAAACTCAAAAATACTCCGAAAATTTGGTTGTCACGTGTTCAAACCTCTAAAGTATTACAATTGAATCAAAAGAAAATATAAGTCTCGTATGACATTGTTTCTAGAGTAGAACAAGATCATAAAAAGGAGTAAAAAAGTCTGCTGAGATGACAAACAACTAACTCACAAATCTCCAACAAGCCTCGAAAAAGAAGAGCATATACTACAAAAGTCTGGGCTTACCTACAAAAAAATTGTAGAAACAAGGGGTGAGTATCAAATCACTAACCAACATGTAAACCTTTAAACACAAGCTAAGGGGATAGGATACAAGTACTCCTTACACCCCAATCGAACCTCCACAACTACAACCTGCATAAAACCAGCCCAATCTAACAATTCACAGTTTACAAGGCACACAACTCAACAACAACACTTTAACAATACATATCCTCAACAACAAGCTCATTATTCATCAATCACAACTTTCACAAAAAGGCACTCACAATATCAACAACACACAAGATCGAGTTTATCAATGATAAAAATGTGCAATGAGATGAAATGCAATGTCAAGTATAGTGATGCATGTCTCACTTAGTGAAACACACACGCTGTCTCTCAGGGTACCTATTGAAAACATATTTGTTCATGCATTCATTGCGGCGCGCGATACGACCCTCGATAATACTAACCATCGCGACACGCGATACGTCCATCGAAATATAGTATCCACCGCGTTACACGTTATGTCCCTCGAAATGATACATCCTCTTTAATTTCTTATTCTTTCTCAATGCACATAACATTGTCACAACCATGTCTCAGAACAATGCAAATGACATGTTCACACAAATAATGAGGAGATGACCATTTTCATAACATTGCATAATTCACAATGACACAATCATGATACAACATCAACAATGATTCAAGAAGCTTTTCAAATCATTCTCAACACATCGCACAAACAATTAATCACATACTTTTTCATTATCCTTTTTCCATCAATTAATTCAGCATGGACAAGTCAACTCGCCACCAATTCTCATTACTCCCAAACACATATTACAAGGAAATACACGAATTTCATACACTTAACAAGGATTTAGAAATATACTTGGCTCAATCAATCACGAATTCACTCCATGACTCGAGTCTTCCCCTTTCATTGAACTTCGAAATCTAATAAAATAAATAACCATAATAAAATTTCAAAATTAACAACACTCATATTACTATGTGTTTAGACTTGACTAAAAAATTTACCCTAATTTATAATCAAGTTCCTAAATCTTGATGTCAATTAATATTTCAACTCTCATATTTTCAAATTTCAAATCTAGGATTTAATCTCATTTCCTCTAATATTATAAATCTAATAATATTCACATTATATAATATATATAATAAAATTGTTTTCCAATCATAACATGTCTATTGGCAATAAATCTAACCAAGAATATGCCCAGTAAACATGAGCTACCTTCTTCAATCAATTCCATATATGTATATATATAAAAAAACATTGACAGACTACCATTAACTTCACGTGCCCTGCTAAATTGATACATATTATCGATAGCAATAAGGCATTTAACTTAATCATTTAAATTTTGATTTTTCTCTTTCCCCTCACATCAATGATATAGGATAATGGTAATATTATTTAATTACATATATCAATATCTCAAAACTCAAATTAAAATGTTAAAATTATAAGAAAAATCATAAATTAATTTCTAAACAATTCCAGAACCCCAAAATTTAAAGCACTACAATCTTTACGCATGATACTCGTTAATATAATATCTGCTAATGGTCATATATATTAATTATCATTTTTTTCCAAAGTCAACAATTTATAAGAAAATTTGGAAAGAGCAAGACGAGTACCTGTTGTCGCCTCTTAGGTTTCAAGGTTTCTTTTCTCTCTTTTAAGTTGTATAGTCTAAATTCTATTAAATTTATTTCAATAAATATGGGTAAAGTGGTAAGGATTATTAAACTAATTATAAATTTGACCCATTAAGCATTGACAAAAATTAGTTATTTAATAGTTAGCCATCAATTAGTTCATTCTAGTTAAATGAATATTCAAAATTTTCAAAAAAAATGACCTTTCAGATTATTACACACCTACCACCAAAATTCATTTCGTCCTCGAATATAATGAAGGAGAAAGAAGAATACCATTCGATGTGCATCTCTCCAACTGAACTCTTCATTAAGACCATTCAATCAAGATCAATCAATAAGAACTGATACTTGTTGCACTATTCGTTAAAATTCTTTTGAATGTGACATAAAGGAATGTAACGACCACTTCCGTCGTTATAGAAAACTCAACTGGACAAAAAAATTGAATCGGAATACTTTTTCTTAGAAACTAATCTAGATTTAGAAGAAATCAGAGTCAGTAAGGTCTAGGGAAATTTGATAATAATTGGGTGATCTAATTATGATTCTGATCACATGAGTAGATAACTAAGACGTTAAGAAACCCGTATAAAAAAACAGAATTAAACCAATCTTAGCTAAATTCTATCTATATATACAGTCTAGAGTCTATATTGTATCTTTGCATGTAAATGCACAGAGTTGTTATCTCTGTTTTAAAAGTTTTTCTTTATACTGCATTGCTTTATATTGAAAAGAGTTAAGTTCAGTTCAATTGAGTTGAGACCAGGTTTATCTTTCAGTTCTCTTTTCAAGATTATGTCTTGTTTTTTAATTCTCCTCGCATGCTAATACGTTCAATGTATCGATGTCCTTTGGCCTGCATCATTTTATGATGCAGATAAAATAAGCAGGATCACATTGTAACGCATCATTGATTCTAGTTAAGCTTTAGAGTTTGTTGGTGAGCATCCTTGCTTCCGGAGTATCCCCTTTTATTGCTTTTCAGTATTTTAGGTCATTAGGATGTCATGGATTTTGCAGCGGCATCCATCTTAGTTATTGGATGCTTCATAGATAATTAGTTAGTTCAGTTGTCACTATCTACTTATTGGCTTATGTTGAATCTTGAGTTGACTATTGGCTAAGTTGAATATTATTTAATACATTCTAATCTATTTATTGAGCAGTTCAATTTACTTTTTAAAGCTTTATCATGAGTTAGTTTTCCGCTAAGATTTAAGTCAGATCAAGGGTTCGCTTGGGGCAAAAAAACGGTTCTTGAGTGTCAGTTCCGTCCAGTATGTAAGCTCAGGACGTGACAATCTGAAATGAGTTGACCTATCAGCTGCTATTGTAATTCAACTCAAAGCTCGGGAATCAAAAATCATTATATTTTTCTTAAAGACACGCTCCCATGATTTTCACAGCAATATTTGCTTGTGAAATCTTTTTTCACATAGATTTTTTTATTATTATTGTATAAGATTTATTTTACACTATCTAGGAGCTTTCATAATGTTATCGTGATTCATTTATGCAATAGATCGTGATATGACACATCCTAATAATGAAAAAAAGTATAGTGAAAATATTAGTTGATTCATAATGAGTGTTGAAGAAAGAAATTCTCTTAAAGAAGACAACTACTCAACAAATATGGTAAAAAAAGTGGAGAACAACAGAGTTATACAAACACTACAAAATGATGAAAAGAAAAAGAATGAACGATAAATATTAGAGGAAGAACTGTCGAACTTCTTACTTGGATGTCTAAAAATAAGGCAAGAAGAATGAAAACTATTCACTTTACAAAAGTCAATAAGTGTGCTAAACTTAGTAAGTACATTAAATATTTACCTATTCAAATTAAATTTAGATTTTTACTATAGTTGGTTCACTTATAATGCTTCTTTTCAGTATTTAATTAAAGTTAAAATTTTGTATTTGATTAACATTAGTGAACATGAAAAGTTTGAATTTTTATTGTCTTAATTCATTGAAACATATCTATTCAAATTTTTATATAAATTATATTTGATTTTGACTTTGACTTTGACTATAATTTTTTTAAAAAATATTGTGCATGATTGGTATTTTTTTAAATTATCTTTATAATATTTAACCACAATTGGCAATGTTATAATGAGTTTTAAAATATTTACCTTTTTAGATTAAACTGCCAGATTTCTTTGACTATTTTCAATCACACGATTTGGTGATAAATTTATTGTATAGAAGTTTTTTATGTATATATTTAGTGCCTCTGTATTCTATTTCTCACAAGTGTCATTTCTTCTTCTTCTTTTTCAAGCAAAAAAAAAAAAGTCCTTAGATAAACTTTTATTTTATTCTTGTTCTTTAAAATTTTAGCAATGGATAGCAAGAAGACAAGAGTGAGACAAACATTTCCAATTTCAAAAATAGAAAATCAACGTGTTAGCGATGTAACATTTTTCAACCGTCGCTCGAGTCTATACAGAATGGCAAACGAACTTGTTGATATCTGTGATGTTGATATTGGAATAGTACTATTTTCACCATCAAACAACCCTTTCTCCTTTTTTCACCCAACAAGTGAAGCAGTCATTGAACGTTTTTTGAATCCCGATTCACAATTAAGTGAAAAAACTCGCCTAGATGCGGATCAAGCACGAAATAAGGTGAATCAACTCAATAATCGCCTAGATGCTATGGATAAAAGGATTGAGCAAATAGAAGAAATTGAATATGCTCAAACACTACTTCAACTTAGTCAAACGGAAGAAAATGGTGAAAGAAGTAAGTGGAAATCGATTGATCAATTAAATGCAAATGAAATACCAACATTTGAAGCATGGTTAAGAACCACCGTCTCTAAAATGAATTATCGTTTGGAGAAGTTGGAAAATGAGGCTTAATCTTTGAAAAATGCACCTGGAACTTCATAAGTGATATCACCCTAAGTTATTATCATTTCAAATTAATATTATTTTAGAATTTTGCAAAATGTTTTTTTTATGTTTTATTTTAGTTTGTTTCAGTAATGCTACTAAGTATGTACTTTCTTATGATTTTCTATATTAATATATGTTTTTTTTTCTAAAAATGCTTTAGTATACCTTTTCTCCTTTTGTATATTAGTTGTTTTTTGGTTTAAAATATTAAAGAAAGGGATGAATGAGAATAAAAGATGAAAATTATAGAAATGAGATCATTTTTTTACCAAATCTTTTTATTCTTAATTAAATTTCTCAAAATTTGAACTGTTGTAAAGAAAAATTCTTGGTAAATAAAATAATTCTTTATTGAATGGGTAGTACAAAACATAAATCTCAATTACTAAGTCTATTTCAAATATCAAATGATTAAAAAAATGGTTATAAAATTCCTAAGAATAGTATTATATAATGGAATATATATATTTTTTAAAAATCTTAAATTCATTTCAATCTTAATAATATTAAATTTAAAGTACTATTAGTGTATACAATTTTTTACATTATTAGGTAATTTTGAATGGAAAATATAACATTTTTTAAAAAAATATTATTATGCTTATATTTTTTTGAAAGAAAAGTTAAAAAACAAATAGAAATGTTATATACAGAAGAGTAAATAGTATTAAGGAAATTTAATAGTTACTTATCTCAATTTAAAATTTAAATTGTTTTATTAATGTTGATACACTTATAATGACTCTTTTCTATTTTCTAATTAATTTTACTTATTTAGTATCAGAGCATTAAGAAATTTCCAAATCTTTTCTATCTACAGTAAATGTATTACTCTCGCTTACATAGTTATTTTTTTTGTTGCTGATTATTATCAATTATATTAGAAGATTATTTTTTAACTAAACCTATTTACTTTAAATAGATTATATACATTTGATGGATTTTTTTAAATAGGTTTTAGAACGTATGAGAATAAAGTGCTTCAAATCATCAAGTTCTTCCATATTACTATATTTCTACAAATTTTACTAATCCAAATACATATACTATATTAAAAGCACGAAGGTCCTTAGAAATTAGAAATATTGTTTGAACCTTTTGCCCTTTCATTAAAAGACTCTGCTTAAGACAAAATTATTTTTCTTTAATTATACTATTACTATACATATCCACGCGTTGCTCAAATAGTTTAAAACATAATAATTTTTAAACTTAAAAATAATTATACGAATTATTATTGAGTAATAAAAGGTGCATGTTTGAGATCGATCATATATAATGTTTTGACTTTATATATACACTTAATTTTAACAAATATTTACCTTAATCTATGTGCTATAAAGATATGTTCTTCGAAGACTCAAAATATCATTCTAACGACTTTTTCTTCTTTTAGTACAATGAAAGTTGATAAACATATGTGGCGAATTGATATTTGTTTTAGTTAATTAAATTTTAAATTTATAGATCAATCTATAATCTAGTATTCAAATAAAATTGATTCTATAATTATTTTATCACATATGGTCTCATTCTCTTATAGAATGGTCGAGCATTCACGATACTCATCACAAGTCACATTCTCTTCAAGGAATGGACTAATTAGTTATATGTACTTCATAAATTTGCATTATAAGCACATTGTCATTTCTTTAAAATTCATCATATTTTCATGACAAACCTCAACATCACTTTGAAAGATCAAGTGTACCATCACTTTATCTTCTTGTATCATGATAGAGGATTTATAAACTTGTCAAATTATTGTGTTGACAACATTCACAAGTCTAATGACCTTTCATACCATTTTTGATAATAAAAATTGCCTTCATATTTTGAAGGACTATTTGAAGAACTAATAATGTTCTTCCTTTTATCATTACCACAATGATAACTGTTATAATTCTGTCCCTCCACGCCTTTATTCATATCATTAATTATTTGTCATCTTTCAGACTAATCATTCACTGCTACCACATTCATATGATTGAATGGAGCAAGTCAACATGCGGAATTTTCACATGTTGCTACACATTCTTTTCAAGGAATGAAGCAAATTCAATATGATGAATTTCAAGACATTTCATCAAAAATATATTATTTTTCTTAGTCATCATTTTATCATCGCTATGGTGCATTGGCTCAAACTCAATGTCTTACCCATATAAGGCGTGTTACGCCATAATTCTATGGGACTTGAACCCAATCACGGTGCATCAAAACTCTAATTGATGTCTTACCCTTTTGGTGCGATAGAACTTGAATCTATCGTCTTATCCTCAAATATTTTTCATTATGGTGCATCCGGACTTTAACCTGATGTCTTACCCTTTTGGTGCGATGAAACTTGAATCCATCGTCTTACCCTTAACCAACGGTATAATAAACCGAAGTACAACATGATTTATTCTTTGAGTCTTTCAAAACAATCAAAATAATATTCAAACTCATGCTATTAAAATTTTATACCTTCTTCCATTTAAGAAGTTTTGTATAGCATGTCATATTCAACCAATAGTAGTATATGTCTTCGGTTCCTGATAATTGTTAGTGAATGAATACTATTTTATTCTAAATCATAAAATATTTTTGAAAATACGTACCTGATTTTATGCATATAATACTTTGATCTTCATAACGAGATCAAACAAAATATGAGCTAAAGAAAAACAAGAACTCACTCTCAATTAGATAGAGACTCGTGCTGATAACGTGTTATAAAAGTAAATTCATAGCAATATAAGTATAAAGAGAAGAAGACAAGAGAAGTAGATAGAAGAAGGAGAATTTTCTTCTTATTCAAGTGTATATTACAATGGTGAATGATATATCTATTTATAGGTAGAGAAATCAACCAAAAGGGCACCATGTTTAATGTCACATTAGTAAATGCATTTCTATCCTAAAAAGATTCATCGCCTTGGGAATACATATCCATAATAAGGATAAGTTTATGATAAGCTTAATGGACAATCCACTTAATTCAATGTATTTATAACATTTTCAAAATATTTAATATTACTGAATTTTTATCGGATTAGATATTTTCATTTGCTTTTCAGTATTTTAGTTCATTAGGATGTCATGGATTTTGCACCGGCATCCATCTTAGTTATTGGATGCTTCATAGATAATTAGTTAGTTCAGTTGTCACTATCTACTTATTGGCTTATGTTGAATCTTGAGTTGACTATTGGCTAAGTTGAATATTATTTAATACATTCTAATCTATATATTGAGCAGTTCAATTTACTTTTTAAAGCTTTATCATGAGTAAGTTTTCCGCTATGATTTAAGTCAGATCAAAGGTTCGCTTGGGGCAAAAAAAATGATTCTTGAGTGTCAGTTCCGTCCAGTATGTAAGCTCAGGACGTGACAATCTGAAATGAGTTGACCTATCAGCTGCTATTGTAATTCAACTCAAAGTTCGGGAATCAAAAATGATTATATTTTTCTTAAAGACACGCTCCCATGATTTGCACAGCAATATTTGCTTGTGAAATCTTTTTTCACATAGATTTTTTTATTATTATTGTATAAGATTTATTTTACACTATCTAGGAACTTTCATAATGTTATCGTGATTTATTTATGCAATAGATCGTAATATGACACATCCTAATAATGAAAAAAAGGATAGTGAAAATATTAGTTGATTCATAATGAGTGTTGAAGAAAGAAATTCCCTTAAAGAAGACAACTACTCAACAAATATGGTAAAAAAAGTGGAGAACAACAGAGTTATACAAACACTACAAAATGATGAAATGAAAAAGAATGAACGATAAATATTAGAGGAAGAACTGTCGAACTTCTTACTTGGATGTCTAAAAATAAGGCAAGAAGAATGAAAACTAGTCACTTTACAAAAGTCAATAAGTGTGCTAAACTTAGTAAGTACATTAAATATTTACCTATTCAAATTAAATTTAGATTTTTACTATAGTTGGTTCACTTATAATGCTTCATTTCAGTATTTAATTAAAGTTAAAATTTTGTATTTGATTAACATTAGTGAACTTGAAAAGTTTGAATTTTTATTGTCTTAATTCATTGAAACATATCTATTCAAATTTTTATACAAATTATATTTGATTTTGACTTTGACTTTGACTATAAATTTTTTGAAAAAAAATTGTGCATAATTGGTATTTTTTAAAATTATCTTTATAATATTTAACCACAATTGGCAATGTTATAATGCATTTTAAAATATTTACCTTTTTAGCTTAAACTGTCAGATTTCTTTGACTATTTTCAATCACACGATTTGGTGATAAATTTATTGTATAGAAGTTTTTGATGAATATATATAGTGCCTCTGTATTCTATTTCTCACAAGTGTCATTTCTTCTTCTTCTTTTTCAAGCAAAAAAAAAAGTCCTTAGATAAACTTTTATTTTATTCTTGTTCTTTAAAATTTTAGCAATGGATAGCAAGAAGACAAGAGTGAGACAAACATTTCCAATTTCAAAAATAGAAAATCAACGTATTAGCGATGTAACATTTTTCAACCGTCGCTCGAGTCTATACAGAATGGCAAACAAACTTGTTGATATCTGTGATGTTGATATTGGAATAGTACTATTTTCACCATCAAACAACCCTTTCTCCTTTTTTCACCCAACAAGTGAAGCAGTCATTGAACGTTTTTTGAATCCCGATTCACAATTAAGTGAAAAAACTCGCCTAGATGCGGATCAAGCACGAAATAAGGTGAATCAACTCAATAATCGCCTAGATGCTATGGATAAAAGGATTGAGCAAATAGAAGAAATTGAATATGCTCAAACACTACTTCAACTTAGTCAAACGGAAGAAAATGGTGAAAGAAGTAAGTGGAAATCGATTGATCAATTAAATGCAAATGAAATACCAACATTTGAAGCATGGTTAAGAACCACCGTCTCTAAAATGAATTATCGTTTGGAGAAGTTGGAAAATGAGGCTTAATCTTTGAAAAATGCACCTGGAACTTCATAAGTGATATCACCCTAAGTTATTATCATTTCAAATTAATATTATTTTAGAATTTTGCAAAATGTTTTTTTTATGTTTTATTTTAGTTTGTTTCAGTTATGCTACTATGTATTTTCTTATGATTTTCTATATTAATATATGTTTTTTAAAAAAAATGCTTTAGTATACCTTTTCTCCTTTTGTATATTAGTTGCTTTTTGGTTTAAAATATTAAAGAAAGGGATGAATGAGAATAAAAGATGAAAATTATAGAAATGAGATCATTTTTTTACCAAATCTTTTTATTCTTAATTAAATTTCTCAAAATTTAAACTGTTGTAAAGAAAAATTCTTGGTAAATAAAATAATTCTTTATTGAATGGGTAGTACAAAACATAAATCTCAATTACTAAGTCTATTTCAAATATCAAATGATTAAAAAAATGGTTATAAAATTCTTAAGAATAGTATTATATAATGGAATATATTTTTTTTAAAAAAATCTTAAATTCATATCAATCTTAATAATATTAAGTTCAAAGTACTATTAGAGTATACAATTTTTTACATTATTAGGTAATTTTGAATGGAAAATATAACATTTTTTTAAAAATATTATTATGCTTATATTTTTTTGAAAGAAAAGTTAAAAAACAAATAGAAATGTTATATACAGAAGAGTAAATAGTATTAAGGAAATTTAATAGTTACTTATCTCAATTTAAAATTTAAATTGTTTTATTAATGTTGATACACTTATAATGACTCTTTTCTATTTTCTAATTAATTTTACTTATTTAGTATCAGAACATTAAGAAATTTCCAAATCTTTTCTATCTACAGTAAATGTATTACTCTCGCTTACATAGTTATTTTTTTTGTTGCTGATAATTATCAATTATATTAGAAGATTATTTTTTAACTAAACCTATTTACTTTAAATAGATTATATACATTTAATGGATTTTTTAAAATAGTTTTTGGAACGTATGAGAATAAAGTGCTTCAAATCATCAAGTTCTTCCACATTACTATATTTCTACAAATTTTACCAATCCAAATACATATACTATATTAAAAGCACGAAGATCCTTAGAAATTAGAAATACTGTTTGAACCTTTTGCCCTTTCATTAAAAGACTCTGCTTAAGACAAAATTATTTTTCTTTAATTATACTATTACTATACATATCCACGCGTTGCGCAAATAGTTTAAAACATAATAATTTTTAAACTTGAAAATAATTATACGAATTATTATTGAGTAATAAAAGGTGCATGTTTGAGATCGATCATATATAATGTTTTGACTTTATATATACACTTAATTTTAACAAATATTTACCTTAATCTATGTGCTATAAAGATATGTTCTTCAAAGACTCAAAATATCATTCTAACGACTTTTTCTTGTTTTAGTACAATGAAAGTTGATAAACATATGTGGCGAATTGATATTTGTTTTAGTTAATTAAATTTTAAATTTATAGATCAATCTATAATCTAGTATTCAAATAAAATTGATTCTATAATGATTTTATCACATATGGTCTCATTCTCTTATAGAATAGTCGAGCATTCACGATACTCATCACAAGTCACATTCTCTTCAAGGAATGGACTAATTAGTTATATGTACTTCATAAATTTGCATTATAAGCACATTGTCATTTCTTTAAAATTCATCATATTTTCATGACAAACCTCAACATCACTTTGAAAGATCAAGTGTACCATCACTTTATCTTCTTGTATCATGATAGAGGATTTATAAACTTGTCAAATTATTGTGTTGACAACATTCACAAGTCTAATGACCTTTCATACCATTTTTGATAATAAAAATTGCCTTCATATTTTGAAGGACTATTTGAAGAACTCATAATGTTCTTCCTTTTATCATTACCACAATGATGACTGTTATAATTCTGTCCCTCCACGCCTTTATTCATATCATTAATTATTTGTCATCTTTCAGACTAATCATTCACTGCTACCACATTCATATGATTGAATGGAGCAAGTCAACAGGCGGAATTTTCACATGTTGCTACACATTCTTTTCAAGGAATGAAGCAAATTCAATATGATGAATTTCAAGAAATTTCATCAAAAATATATTTTTTTTCTTAGTCATCATTTTATCATCGCTATGGTGCATTGGCTCAAACTCAATGTCTTACCCATATAAGGCGTGTTACGCCATAATTCTATGGGACTTGAACCCGATCACGGTGCATCATAACTCTAATTGATGTCTTACACTTTTGGTGCGATAGAACTTGAATCTATCGTCTTATCCTCAAATATTTTTCATTATGGTGCATCCGGACTTTAACATGTTGTCTTACCCTTTTGGTGCGATGAAACTTGAATCCATCGTCTTACCCTTAACCAACGGTATAATAAACAGAAGTACAACATGATTTATTCTTTGAGTCTTTCAAAACAATCAAAATAATATTCAAACTCATGCTATTAAAATTTTATACCTTCTTCCATTTAAGAAGTTTTGTATAGCATGTCATATTCAACCAATAGTAGTATATGTCTTCGGTTCCTGATAATTGTTAGTGAATGAATACTATTTTATTCTAAATCATAAAATATTTTTGAAAATACGTACCTGATTTTATGCATATAATACTTTGATCTTCATAACGAGATCAACCAAAATATGAGCTAAAGAAAAACAAGAACCCACTCTCAATTAGATAGAGACTCGTGCTGATAACGTGTTATAAAAGTAAACTCATAGCAATATAAGTATAAAGAGAAGAAGACAAGAGAAGTAGATAGAAGAAGGGGAATTTTCTTCTTATTCAAGTGTATATTACAATGGTGAATGATTTTTCTATTTATACGTAGAGAAATCAACCAAAAGGTCACCATGTTTAATGTCACATTAGTAAATACATTTCTATCCCTAAAAGATTCATCGCCTTGGGAATACATATCCATAATAAGGATAAGTTTATGATAAGCTTAATGGACAATCCACTTAATTCAATGTATTTATAACATTTTCAAAATATTTAATATTACTGAATTTTTATCGGATTAGTTATTTAAATAAATGTTTGTTCTCTAATTTTAAAAAACATGTCGTTTTACTCAAATTCAAAAATTAAAATGAAATTATAACATACGAACATATAAAAAAAATTTGATAATATTGATGAACCATTATCAATAGATATTTTCATTTAATTTAAAAAAACATGTTTTTTTTACTCAAATTCAAAAATTAAAATGAAATTATAACATGCTAACATATAAAAAATAATTTAAATAATATTGATGAACCATTATCAATAGATATTTTCATTTACTTAATTTAAAACTATATATTTTTAATCAATTAAGTGACCTATTCTAAATTTTGTGCAATTTTTTTTTTATTTTTGGCAAATAGCAGATTTTCTTGGTCAATCGGCAATTTTTAAATTACACACATAACCCCATTTACCTACTTATAATCGCATATACATAAGATAAAAATAAATATTCTAATCAGAAAATAAAAATAAGAGTCCAATTTTTTTAAAACTATATGTGGAATCCGGATTTTTAAATAAGAATAGAAAAGAGTTATATTAAATGTGGTAATCTTCTAAAAAAAAATTAAATCCTTTTAAATAACTATTGATTTATTAAAATTTAACAACTAATGTAGTTTAAAATTATTTTAAAATTTTAATTTTAAATCTAAAAAATAGAAAATTTTGTGGTGATGACATGTGAAACTTTTTCTTCTCCAATTATGGATTGATAGAAGACAATTTTAATGATATTAAATAGGGTGCAAAAATATATATACTCATTTACTTACCTTAAATCCTTAATTTCCACTTATCCTACTCTTTAAAGAAAATCTTCAGGTTACATTCATTCCTTTTTTTCAGCCAACACCCACATTTTCCACTATCTATTTCACTTTTTCAATTTTATCTCTAAATTTTCTCCATTTTTTTTGCATTTACAAATTTATCAATTTCTAAGTTCGGAATAAGTAGGAATTTTATTCTTCATTGTTGTCTTTTTCGTGTTTCTTAATGATACATATGGATTAGGATCCATCGTTTAGTATTGGTGTTTCTCAAATAAATTCTACTAATGCTAATCGTACATATGATTCTGATAATGAAATGTTCTTTTAGTCTATTAGATAATTATCAATTTGTAATTGTTTAATTTTTTAATTTTGCTAATACTTAAAATCATAATTTTATGTTATATTGGTGCATGTAGTCCGTTGGGTCGAAATAAGAGCCCTTTAACAATGAAGACACATATTTTACATATCAAAGTTGGTGTATTATGCTGTTAATATTGTTTTTCCTAAAGACACACTCACTTGATTTTCACAATAATATTTACTTATGAAATCTTTTCTCACATAGATTTTTTATTAATATTGTATAAGATTTATTTTACACTATCAAGGAACTTTCATAATGTTATCGTGATTCATTTATGCAATAGATCCTGATATGACACATCCTAATAATGAAAAAAGTATAGTGAAAATATTAGTTGATTCATAATGAGTGTTGAAGAAAGAAATTATCTTAAAAAAGATAACTACTCAACAAATATGGTAAGAAAAGTGAAGAACAACAGGGTTATACCAACAAACACAACAAAATGATGAAATGAAAAAGAATGAACGATAAATATTAGAGAAAGAAGAATGAAAACTAGTCACTTTACAAAAGTCAATAAAGTTCACCAACTTACGCGGTAAAAAAAGTGCTAAACTTAGTAAGTAACATTAAATATTTACCTATTCAAATTAAATTGAGATTTTTACTATAGTTGGCTCACTTATAATGCTTCTTTTCGGTATTTAACTAAAGTTAAAATTTTGTATTTGATTAACATTAGTGAACATGAAAAGTTTGAATATTTTATTGTCTTAATTCATTGAAACACATCTATTCAAATTTTTATATAAATTATATTTGATTAACATTAGTGATCCTAAGTGTTTGGGGAAGATCCATGGAAAATTGAAAGGTTTAGAGTTGAAATATGGAGAAGAAAAGTTGAAACGCGAATATGTAGGGCCTTAGGGCGCCGCGCCTCCCATATTTCCACAGGACAGTGTCTGTCCGTAGGGACTTGGGGCAGCGCGCCAGCCAGAGCGCCCCAACTTTGAGTCTGAAGTTTGGGTCCTGGCGCCCCACGCCTCTTAGAGAGCCAAGGACGCCAATTAACCTCATTCATTCCCCATCTTTTCGCACTAGTTTCTAAGTGATGTACCCACATTTCCTAGTTGTTTTCAACACTCTAAGGTCGTCTAAATATCATGAAATCAACCATAAAATTAGATCATGAACCTTGAATCCATAATCCAATTCAAGGAAAGTTAAGATCAATGTCTAAGACGCTAAGAGTTAAGTCTAAAGGTTAAGAAATAAGACAAAGTAAAGTTTCTTAAAGTTCCAAGAGTCTTATTTAAACGTCTTAACTTCATTTTAAGGCTCAAGTTTCGAGTTAAGAAAGAGTAAAAATTGAAGTCTTTCCTTCAAATAAGTATAAGGGAACTAAGTATTTCCCTAAAGAGTTGAAGTGCATCCTTTAAAGAAATATAAGGGTTCTAAGTATTTTCCGAAGAGGTTTTAATTACTCAAGTTTCAAGCTAAGTAAAGAGTAAAGAGTAGAGAGTTAAGTTAAAGTTCTTTTCTTCAAAAGTATAGGGGGACTAAGTATCCCCAAAGAGATTTAAAAAAAATTTCACATCTAAACAAGTAAGGAAACTAAGTTTTCCAAAGAGCCTTCGGGCTAGTCTTCAAAAAAAGTATAGCTTTAAAAAATGAAGCAAGCAGGGAAACTATAATTTCCAAGAGAGCTTTTAAACCTAAGTTTTGAGCACTAATCTCAAATCACAGAATCAACATGTTTTAAAAACAAAAGAGCGTGTATATTTTTGGAAGTAGTATCGAGCACCGATGTGGGGTTGCGAGTTTGAGATAAACTCAAGTCTCCATGAAAATCATGTAGCCATCATAGGTAGAAAAGAGTCATACTTTTTAGATGAATTCTTTTCACATTTTACTAGTGGATCCATTAGACAGTTCAGGTCTTATACTTTGTCATGTTTAGGATGGTCCTTGGCAGCGTGAGGTAAAACGCTGTATCATCACTATAACTATTAAGTGATGGTTTTCAGTAAGAGAAACTCCCACAGTATTAGTTGCATGGTTCCTCAAGAGGTTCCACTTAGTATGAGGCGGGCTATGAGACTTCATTCATGCATTGCACGAGTAGACTTTGAGAGGAAACATGATATATTTTCTTTATGATTATGAGTTTACATCAGATTATTTTGTATTTTTACGTACATTTTAGAGTTAATGGTATTCGTGCATATACAAAATTGAAAACCATGTTTTAAACATCTTTTCTTTATATTGCACATGTCTTGAAACTGCTATACAATAAAATGAGTAGTCATAATGAGTTAGTTATTCATGAGATGAACATAGCCAAGGTAAGTGTTCTTTCTTACTCCTTTTCAAGCCTATGTTGTTTTAGCATTCCAACTTGCATAGTCGTACATTCAATGTACTGATATCAGTTGGCCTGCATCGTATTATGATGCAGACACATGTAACTAGGATCGACATTCCAGCTCACCGTTGATCAAGTGAGCAACTCACAGTTAGTTGGTGAGCCTCCCTTCATTCCGGAGGACATCTTTACCTTTCAGTTATTTTTTTCAGTTTTCAGTTCTTATGATGAATGGGGGTCCTGTCGCGACATCTATCTTTAATTTTTAGGCTTTATAGACAGATAAAGTTAGTTTCTTATGTCTTTTCATATCTATTGTAAACTATGAGACTTGAATTGCCGTTTTGGTTAAGTAATATTTAAAAGTTTTTTCTTGAGTTAAGTCTTCCGTTGAGTAAGTAAGTCAGGCCAAGGATTCGCTTGGGACCAACAATGGTCTCCGAGTGCCGACCACGTCTAGGGTATAGACTCGGGGCGTGATATTTTACCGATCAAAATACGTATACACTATATTAATAGCATGAAAGTCCTAAGAAATTAGAAATATTTTTTGGACCTTTTGCCCCTCATTAAAAGACTCTGGCGAAGGCAAAATCGTTTTTCTTTAATTATTTTTCTTTAATTATTATACTACTACTATATATGCCGCGCATTGCACATATATTTTAAAATATAATAATTTTCAAACTTAAAAATAACTAAAATAAATTATTATTGTGTAACAAAAGGTGCATGTATGATCATATATAATGTTTTGACTTTATATATATACTTTATGCTAACAAAAAATCACCTTAATCTACATGCTATGAAGATATGTTCTTCAAAGACACCAAACATCATTCTAACTTCTTTTAGTACAATGAAAATTAATTAACATATGTGGCGTCTGTTAAATTAATATTTATTTTAGTTGATTAAATTTTAAATTCATAGATCAATCTATAATCTCGTATTCAAAAAGTTATTTCTACTTTTAGCTAAAATATAAATATAACTCGCCAAGCATGTTGAAACCTCTTTAGTACTCTACTCTCTTGATCAATATTTCAAAGTAAAACGATTCTAATTTAATCAAATATAATTTCATAAATAAGAAAGCACAAAAAAAAAAGAATTTCAGTGATCAATATAAAAAATATTATAATCAAAGCAAATATTAAACAACATAAAAACAAATTATTTGCGGTTAAAAAAGAACTTGAAAGATGATTAAAACATATCATCCTCTATTTCATTGATTTACTATAAGTCTGTTCTTTTATATTATGAATTTTTTTGTTACGATCCAAAAATGGACGCGATGACACTCGTTTTATCCCCCCAAAGACAAGTCAGCCTAAAACTGAATCATTACAATAAAAGGCGAAAATTTTATAATAAACTCAAAAATACCCCCAAAATTTAGTTGTCTCGTGTTCTAACCTCTAAATTACAATTGAATCAAAAGAAAACATAAGTCTCGTATGACATTGTTTTTAGAGTAGAACAAGATCATAAAAAGAAGTAAAAAAGTCTGCTGAGATGACAAACAACTAACTCACAAATCTCCAACAAGCCTCAGAAAAGAAGAGCATATACTACAAAGGTCTGGGCTTACCTACAAAAAAATTGTAGAAACAAGGGGTGAGTATCAAACCACTACCTAGCATGTAAACCTTTAAACACAAGCTAAGGGAATAGGATACAAACACTCCTTACACCCCAATCGAACCTCCACAACTACAACCTGCATAAAACCAGCCCAATCTAACAATTCACAGTTAACAAGGCACACAACTCAACAACAACACTTTAACAATACCTATCAACAACACACAAGATCGAGTTTATCAATGATAAAAATGTACAATGAGATGAAATGCAATGTCAAGTATAGTGATGCATGTCTCACTTAGTGAAACACACACGCTGTCTCTCAGGGTACCTATCGGAAACATATTTTTTCATGCATTCATTGTGGCGTGCGATTCGACCCTCGATAATACTAACCATCACAACACGCGATACGTCTATCGAAATATAGTTTCCACCGCGTTGCACGATATGTCCCTCGAAATGATACACCCTCTTTAATTTCTTATTCTTTCTCAATGCACATAACATTGTCACAACCATGTCTCAGAACGATGCAAATGACATGTTCACACAAATAATGAGGAGATAACAATTTTCGTAACATTGCATAATTTACAATGACACAATCATGATACCACATGAACAATGATTCAAGAAGTTTTTCAAATCATTCTTAACACATCGCACAAACAATTAATCACATACTTTTTCATTACCCTTTTTCCATCAATTAATTCAACATGGACAAGTCAACTCGCCACCAATTCTCATTGCTCCCAAACACATATTACAAGGAAATACACGAATTTCATACACTTAACAAGGGTTTAGAAATATACTTGCCTCAATCAATCACGAATTCACTCCGGGACTCAAGTCTTCCCCTTTCATTAAACTTCGAAATCTAATAAAATAAATAACCATAATAAGATTTCAAAATTAACAACACTCATATTACTATGTGTTTATATTTGACTAAAAAATTTACCCAAATTTATAATCAAGTTCCTAAATCTTGATGCCAATAATATTTCAACTCTCATATTTTTAAATTTCAAATCTAGGATTTAATCTCATTTCCTCTAAATATTATAAATCTAATAATATTCACATTATATAATATATATAACAAAATTATTTTCCAATTATAACATGTCTATATCTTGAATTTTGAGGTAATAAATCTAACCAAGAATACGCCCAGTAAACATGAGCTACCTTCTTCAATCAATTCCATATATATATATATATATATACAAAAGGCATTTAACTTAACCATTTAAATTTTGATTTTTCTCTTTCCCCTCACATCAATGATATAGGATAATGATAATATTATTTAATTACATATATCAATATCTCAAAATTTAAATCAAAATGTTAAAATTATAAGAAAAAATCATAAATTAATTTCTAAACAATTCCAGAACCCCAAAATTTAAAGCACTACAATCTTTACGCATGATAACTGTTGTCGCCTCTTCGGTTTCAAGGTTTCTTTTCTCTCTTTTAAGTTGTATAGTCTAAATTCTATTGAATTTATTTTAATAAATATGGGTAAAGTGGAAAGGATTATTAAACTAATTATAAATTTGACCTATTAAGCATTAACTAAAATTAGTTATTTAATAGTTAACCATCAATTAATTCACTTTAGTTAAATAAATATTTAAAATTTTCAAAAAAAATGACCTTCCGAATTATTACATCGCCTACCACCAAAATTCATGTTCGTCCTCGAATATAATGAAGGAGAAAGAAGAATACTATTCGATGTTCATCTCTCAAACTGAACTCCTCATTAACACCATTCAATCAAGATCAATCAATAAGAACTGATACTTGTTGCACTATTCGTTAAAATTCTTTTGAATGTGACATAAAAGAATGTAACGACCACTTTCCGTCGTTATAGAAAACTCAACTGGACAAAAAAATTGAATCGGAATACTTTTTCTTAGAAACTAATCCAGATTTAGAAGAAATCAGAGTCAGTAAGGTCTAGGGAAATTTGATAATAATTGGGTGATCTAATTATGATTCTGATCACATGAGTAGATAACTATGACGTTAAGGAACCCGTATAAAAAAACAGAATTAAAGTAATCTTGGCTAAATTGTATTTATATATACAGTCTAGAGTCTATATTGTATCTTTGCATCTAAATACACAGAGTTGTTATCCCTGTTTTAAAAGTTTTTCTTTATACTGCATTGCTTTTTATTGAAAAGAGTTAAGTTTAGTTCAATTGAGTTGAGACCAGGTTTATTCTTTCAGTTCTCTTTTCAAGATTATGTCTTGTTTTTTAATTCCCCTCGCATGCTAATACGTTCAATGTATCGATGTCCTTTGGCCTGCATCATTTTATGATGCAGATAAAATAAGCAGGATCACATTGTAACACATCGTTGATTCTAGTTAAGCTTTAGAGTTTGTTGGTGAACATCCTTGCTTCCCGAGTATCCCCTTTTATTGCTTTTCAGTATTTTAGTTCATTATGATGTCGTGGATTTTGCACCGGCATCCATCTTAGTTATTGGATGCTTCATAGATAATTAGTTAGTTCAGTTGTCACTATCTACTTATTGGCTTATGTTGAATCTTGAGTTGACTATTGGCTAAGTTGAATATTATTTAATACATTCTAATCTATCTATTGAGCAGTTCAATTTACTTTTTAAAGCTTTATCATGAGTAAGTTTTTCGCTATGATTTAAGTCAGATCAAGGGTTCGCTTGGGGCAAAAAAATGGTTCTTGAGTGTCAGTTCCGTCCAGTATGTAAGCTCAAGACGTGACAATCTGAAATGAGTTGACCTATCAGCTGCTATGGTAATTCAACTCAAAGCTCGGGAATAAAAAATGCTTATATTTTTCTTAAAGACACGCTCCCATGATTTGCACAACAATATTTGCTTGTGAAATCTTTTTTCACATAGATTTTTTTATTATTATTGTATAAGATTTATTTTAAACTATCTAGGAACTTTCATAATGTTATCGTGATTCATTTATGCAATAGATCGTAATATGACACATCCTAATAATGAAAAAAAGTATAGTGAAAATATTAATTAACTCATAATGAGTGTTGAAGAAAGAAATTCTCTTAAAGAAGACAACTACTCAACAAATATGGTAAAAAAAGTGGAGAACAACAGAGTTATACAAACACTACAAAATGATGAAATGAAAAAGAATGAACGATAAATATTAGAGGAAGAACTGTCGAACTTCTTACTTGGATGTCTAAAAATAAGGCAAGAAGAATGAAAACTAGTCACTTTACAAAAGTCAATAAGTGCGCTAAACTTAGTAAGTACATTATATATTTACCTATTCAAATTAAATTTAGATTTTTACTATAGTTGGTTCACTTATAATGCTTCTTTTCAGTATTTAATTAAAGTTAAAAATTTTGTATTTGATTAACATTAGTGAACTTGAAAAGTTTGAATTTTTATTGTCTTAATTCATTGAAACATATCTATTCAAATTTTTATATAAATTATATTTGATTTTGACTTTGACTTTGACTATAAATTTTTTTTAAAAAAATTGTGCATAATTGGTATTTTTTTAAATTATATTTATAATATTTAACCTCAATTGGCAATGTTATAATGCGTTTTAAAATATTTACCTTTTTAGCTTAAACTGCCAGATTTCTTTGACTATTTTCAATCACACGATTTGGTGATAAATTTATTGTATAGAAGTTTTTGATGTATATATATAGTGCCTCTGTATTCTATTTCTCACAAGTGTCATTTCTTCTTCTTCTTTTTCAAGAAAAAAAAGAAAGTCCTTAGATAAACTTTTATTTTATTCTTGTTCTTCAAAATTTTAGCAATGGATAGCAAGAAGACAAGAGTGAGACAAACATTTCCAATTTCAAAAATAGAAAATCAACGTGTTAGCGATGTAACATTTTTCAACCGTCGCTCGAGTCTATACAGAATGGCAAACGAACTTGTTGATTTCTGTGATGTTGATATTGGAATAGTACTATTTTCACCATCAAACAACCCTTTCTCCTTTTTTCACCCAACAAGTGAAGCAGTCATTGAACGTTTTTTGAATCCTGATTCACAATTAAGTGAAAAAACTCGCCTAGATGCAGATCAAGCACGAAATAAGGTAAAACAACTCAACAATCGCCTAGATGCTATGGATAAAAGGATTGAGCAAATAGAAGAATTTGAATATGCTCAAACACTACTTCAACTTAGTCAAACGGAAGAAAATGGCGAAAGAAGTAAGTGGAAATCGATTGATCAATTAAATGCAAATGAAATACCAACATTTGAAGCATGGTTAAGAACCACCGTCTCTAAAATGAATTATCGTTTGGAGAAGTTGGAAAATGAGGCTTAATCTTTGAAAAATGCACCTGAAACTTCATAAGTGATATCACCCTAAGTTATTATCATTTCAAATTAATATTATTTTAGAATTTTGCAATATGTTTTTCTTATGTTTTATTTTAGTTTGTTTCAGTAATGCTACTAAGTATGTATTTTCTTATGATTTTCTATATTAATATATGTTTTTTTTTAAAAATGCTTTAGTATACCTTTTCTCCTTTTGTATATTAGTTGTTTTTTGGTTTAAAATATTAAAGAAAGGGATGAATGAGAATAAAAGATGAAAATTATAGAAATGAGATCATTTTTTTACCAAATCTTTTTATTCTTAATTAAATTTCTCAAAATTTAAACTGTTGTAAAGAAAAATTCTTGGTAAATAAAATAATTCTTTATTGAATGGGTAGTACAAAACATAAATCTCAATTACTAAGTCTATTTCAAATATCAAATGATTAAAAAAATGGTTATAAAATTCCTAAGAATAGTATTATATAATGGAATATATATTTTTTTTAAAAATCTTAAATTCATTTCAATCTTAATGATATTAAGTTTAAAGTACTATTAGAGTATACAATTTTTTACATTATTAGGTAATTTTGAATGGAAAATATAACATTTTTTAAAAAATATTATTATGCTTATATTTTTTTGAAAGAAAAGTTAAAAAACAAATAGAAATGTTATATACAGAAGAGTAAATAGTATTAAGGAAATTTAATAGTTACTTATCTCAATTTAAAATTTAAATTGTTTTATTAATGTTGATACACTTATAATGACTCTTTTCTATTTTCTAATTAATTTTACTTATTTAGTATCAGAACATTAAGAAATTTCCAAATCTTTTCTATCTATAGTAAATGTATTACTCTCGCTTACATAGTTATTTTTTTTTGTTGCTGATTATTATCAATTATATTAGAAGATTATTTTTTAACTAAACCTATTTACTTTAAATAGATTATATACATTTAATGGATTTTTTTAAATAGTTTTTAGAACGTATGAGAATAAAGTGCTTCAAATCATCAAGTTCTTCCACATTACTATATTTGTACTAATTTTACCAATCCAAATACATATACTATATTAAAAGCACGAAGGTCCTTAGAAATTAGAAATACTGTTTGAACCTTTTGCCCTTTCATTAAAAGACTCTGCTTAAGACAAAATTATTTTTCTTTAATTATACTATTACTATACATATCCACGCGTTGCGCAAATAGTTTAAAACATAATAATTTTTAAACTTAAAATAATTATACGAATTATTATTGAGTAATAAAAGGTGCATGTTTGAGATCGATCATATATAATGTTTTGACTTTATATATACACTTAATTTTAACAAATATTTACCTTAATCTATGTGCTATAAAGATATGTTCTTCAAAGACTCAAAATATCATTCTAACGACTTTTTCTTCTTTTAGTACAATGAAAGTTGATAAACATATGTGGCGAATTGATATTTGTTTTAGTTAATTAAATTTTAAATTTATAGATCAATCTATAATCTAGTTTTCAAATAAAATTGATTCTATAATGATTTTATCACATATGGTCTCATTCTCTTATAGAATGGTCGAGCATTCACGATACTCATCACAAGTCACATTCTCTTCAAAGAATAGACTAATTATTTATATGTACTTCATAAATTTGCATTATAAGCACATTGTCATGGCTTTAAAATTCATCATATTTTCATGACACACCTCAACATCACTTTGAAAGATCAAGTGTACCATCACTTTATCTTCTTGTATCATGATAGAGGATTTATAAACTTGTCAAATTATTGTGTTGACAACATTCACAAGTCTAATGACCTTTCATACCATTTTTGATGATAAAAATTGCCTTCATGTTTTGAAGGACTAGTTGAAGAAGTCATAATGTTCTTCCTTTTATCATTACCACAATGATGACTATTATAATTCTGTCCCTACGCCTTTATTCATATCATTAATTATTTGTCATCTTTCAGACTAATCATTCACTGCTACCACATTCATATGATTGAATGGAGCAAGTCAACATGAGGATTTCAGAGTTATCACATGTTGCTACCACATTCTTTTCAAGGAATGGAGCAAATTCAATATGATGAATTTCAAGACATTTCATCAAAAATATATTAATTTTCTTAGTCATCATTTTATCATCGCTATGGTGCATTGGCTCAAACTCAATGTCTTACCCATATAAGGCGTGTTACGCCATAATTCTATGGGACTTGAACCCGATCACGGTGCATCATAACTCTAATTGATGTCTTACCCTTTTGGTGCGATAGAACTTGAATCTATCGTCTTATCCTCAAATATTTTTCATTATGGTGCATCCGGACTTTAACCTGATGTCTTACCCTTTTGGTGCGATGAAACTTGAATCTATCGTCTTACCCTTAACCAACGGTATAATAAACCGAAGTACAACATGATTTATTCTTTGAGTCTTTCAAAACAATCAAAATAATATTCAAACTCATGCTATTAAAATTTTATACCTTCTTCCATTTAAGTAGTTTTGTATAGCATGTCATATTCAACCAATAGTAGTATATGTCTTCGGTTCCTGATAATTGTTAGTGAATGAATACTATTTTATTCTAAATCATAGAATATTTTTGAAAATAAGTACCTGATTTTATGCATATAATACTTTGTCTTCATAACGAGATCAACCAAAATATGAGCTAAAGAAAAACAAGAACCCACTCTCAATTAGATAGAGACTCGTGCTGATAACGTGTTATAAAAGTAAACTCATAGCAATATAAGTATACAGAGAAGAAGACAAGAGAAGTAGATAGAAGAAGGGGAATTTTCTTCTTATTCAAGTGTATATTACAATGGTGAATGATTTTTCTATTTATAGGTAGAGAAATCAACCAAAAGGTCACCATGTTTAATGTCACATTAGTAAATACATTTCTATCCCAAAAAGATTCATCGCCTTGGGAATACATATCCATAATAAGGATAAGTTTATGATAAGCTTAATGGACAATCCACTTAATTCAATATATTTATAACATTTTCAAAATATTTAATATTACTGAATTTTTATCGGATTAGTTATTTAAATAAATATTTGTTCTCTAATTTTAAAAAACATGTCGTTTTACTCAAATTCAAAAATTAAAATGAAATTATAACATACGAACATATAAAAAAAAATTAGATAATATTGATGAACCATTATCAATAGATATTTTCATTTAATTTTAAAAAACACGTTTTTTTTTACTCAAATTCAAAAATTAAAATGAAATTATAACATGCTAACATATAAAAAAAAATTAAATAATATTGATGAACCATTATCAATAGATATTTTCATTTACTTAATTTAAAACTATATATTTTTAATCAATTAAGTGACCTATTCTAAATTTGTGCAATTTTTTTTTTATTTTTGGCAAATAGCAGATTTTCTTGGTCAATCGGCAATTTTTAAATTACACACATTACCCCATTTGCCTACTTATAATTGCATATACATAAAGATAAAATTAAATATTCTAATCAGAAAATAAAAATAAGAGTCCAATTTTTTTAAAACTATATGTGGAATCCGGATTTTTAAATAAGAATAGAAAAGAGTTATATTAAATGTGGTAATCTTCTAAAAAAAAATTAAATCCTTTTAAATAACTATTGATTTATTAAAATTTAACAACTAATGTAGTTTAAAATTATTTTAAAATTTTAATTTTAAATCTAAAAAATAGAAAATTTTGTGGTGATGACATGTGAAACTTTTTAGTCTCCAATTATGGATAGATAGAAGACAATTTTAATGATATTAAATAGGGAGCAAAAATATATATACTCATTTACTTACCTTAAATCCTTAATTTCCACTTATCCTACTCTTTAAAGAAAATCTTCAGGTTACATTCATTCCTTTTTTTCAGCCAACACCCACATTTTCCACTATCTATTTCACTTTTTCAATTTTATCTCTAAATTTTCTCCATTTTTTTGCATTTACAAATTTATCAATTTCTAAGTTCGGAATAAGTAGGAATTTTATTCTTCATTGTTGTCTTTTTCGTGTTTCTTATTGATACATATGGATTAGGATCCATCGTTTAGTATTGGTATTTCTCAAATAAATTCTACTAATGCTAATCGTACATATGATTCTGATAATTAAATGTTCTTTTAGTCTGTTAGATAATTATCAATTTGTAATTGTTTAATTTTTTAATTTTGCTAATACCTAAAATCATAATTTTATGTTATATTGGTGCATGTAGTCCGTTGGGCCGAATTAAGAGTCCTTTAACAATGAAGATACATATTTTACATATCAAAGTTGGTGTATTATGCTGTTAATATTGTTTTTCCTAAAGACACGCTCACTTGATTTTCACAACAATATTTGCTTATGAAATCTTTTCTCGCATAGATTTTTTATTATTATTGTATAAGATTTATTTTACACTATCAAGGAACTTTCATAGTGTTATCGTGATTCATTTATGCAATAGATCCTGATATGACACATTCTAATAATGAAAAAAGTATAGTGAAAATATTAGTTGATTCATAATGAGTGTTGCAGAAAGAAATTATCTTAAAGAAGATAACTACTCAACAAATATGGTAAGAAAAGTGAAGAACAACAGGGTTATACAAACAAACACAACAAAATGATGAAATGAAAAAAAATGAACGATAAATATTAGAGAAAGAAGAATGAAAACTAGTCACTTTGCAAAAGTCAATAAAGTTTACCAACTTACGCGGTCAAAAAAGTGCTAAACTTAGTAAGTAACATTAAATATTTACCTATTCAAATTAAATTGAGATTTTTACTATAGTTGATTCACTTATAATGCTTCTTTTCAGTATTTAACTAAAGTTAAATTTTGCAGTTGATTAACATTAATGAACATGAAAAGTTTGAATTTTTATTGTCTTAATTCATTGAAACATATCTATTCAAATTTTTATTTAAATTATATTTGATTTTGACTTTGACTTTGACTTTGACTATAAAATTTAAAAAATTATTGTGCATAATTGGTATTTTTTTTAATTATCTTCATAATATCAAACCACAATTGGCAATTTTATAATGTGTTTTAAAATATTTACCTTTTTAGCTTAAAATGCCAGATATCTTTACCTATTTTCAATCACATGATTTGGTGATAAATTTATTATATAGAAATTTTTGATGTATATATATAGTGCCTCTATATTCAATTTATCACAAGTGTCATTTCTTCTTCTTCTTCTTCAAGCAAAAAAAAAAAAAAAATTCGTCCTTAGATAAACTTTTATTTTGTTGTTTTCTAAAATTTTAGCAATGGCGAGCAAGAAGACAAGAGTGCGACAAACATTTCCAATTTCAAAAATAGAAAATCAACGTATTAGCGATGTAACATTTTTCAACCGTCGCTCGAGTCTATACAGAATGGCAAACGAACTTGTTGATTTCTGTGATGTTGATATTGGAATAGTACTATTTTCACCATCAAACAACCCTTTCTCCTTTTTTCACCCAACAAGTGAAGCAGTCATTGAACGTTTTTTGAATCCTGATTCACAATTAAGTGAAGAAACTCGTCTAGATGCGGATCAAGCACGAAATAAGGTGAATCAACTCAACAATCACCTAGATGCTATGGAGAAAAGAATTGAGCAAATAGAAGAAACTGAATATGCTCAAACACTACTTCAACTTAGTCAAACGGAAGAAAATGGCGAAAGAAGTAAATGGAAATCGATTGATCAATTAAATGCAAATGAAATACCAACATTTGAAGCATGGTTAAGAACCACAGTCTCTAAAATGAATTATCGTTTGGAGAAGATAGGAAAATGAGGCTTCATCTTTGAAAAATGCACCTGGAACTTCATAAGTGATATCACCCAAGTTATTATCATTTCAAATTAATATTATTTTAGAATTTTGCAATATGCTTTATTTTATGTTTTGTTGTAGTTTGTTTCAGTAATGCTATAAGTATGTATTTTGTTATGATTTTCTATATTAATATATGTTTTTTCTAAAAATGCTTTAGCATACCTTTTCTCCTTTTGTATATTAGTTGTTTTTTGATTTAAAATATTAAAGAAAGGGATGGATGAGAATAAAAGATGAAATAGGAATGAGGTCATTTTTTTATCAAATTTTTGTATTTTTAGTTAAATTTCTCAAAATTTAAACTTTTGTAAAGAAAAATTTTTGGTAAATAAAATAATTCTTTATTGAATGGGTAGTACAAAACATAAATCTCAATTACTAAGTTTATAGAATTTCAAATATCAAATGATTAAAAAAATGATTATAAAATTCTTAAGAATAGTATTATATAATGGAATATATTTTTTTTAAAAAATCTTAAATTCATATCTATCTTAATAAGATTAAGTTTAAAGTATTATTAGAGTATACAGTTTTTTACATTATTAGGTAATTTTAAATGAAATATATAACATTTTTTAAAAATATTATTATGCTTAGATTTTTGTAAAAGAAAAGTTAAAAAACATTAATGAACTTGAAAAGTTTTATTTACATTATTAGTTAATTTTGAAATGAAAAATATAACATTTTTTAAAAATATTTTTATGCTTAGATTTTTCTTAAAAGAAAAGTTAAAAAACATTAGTGGACATGAAAAGTTTGAATTTTTGATTGTCTTAATGCATTGAAACATATCTATTCAAACTTTTATTTAAATTATATTTAATTTTGACTTTGACTTTGACTATAAAATTTAAAAAACTATTGTGCATAATTGATTATTTTTTTAATTATATTCATACTATCTAACCACAATTGGCAAGGTAATAATGTATTTTAAAATATTTACCTTTTTAGCTTAAAATGTCATATATATTTAACTATTTTCAATCACATGATTTGATAGTAGTATAGAAGTTTTTTATGTATATATATAGTGTCTCTATATTCTATTTCTCACAAGTGTCCTTTCTTCTTCTTCTTCTTCACGCAAAAAAAAATAAAATACAAATTCGTCCTTAGATAAACTTTTGGTTTATTCTTGTTCCTTAAAATTTAGCAATGGAGAGCAAGAAGACAAGAGTGCGACAAACATTTCCAATTTCAAAAATAGAAAATCAACGTACTAGTGATGTAGCATTTTTCAACCGTTGCTCGAGTCTATACAGAATGGCAAACGAACTTGTTGATTTCTGTGATGTTGATATTGGAATAGTACTATTTTCACCTACAAACAACCCTTTCTTCTTTTTCCACCCAACAAGTGAAGCAATAATTGAACGTTTTTTGAATCTCAATTCACAATTAAGTGAAAAAACTCGCATAGATGCAGATCAAGCACGAAATAAGGTGAATCAACTCAACAATCGCCTAGATGCTATGGAGAAAAGGATTGAGCAAATAGAAGAAATTGAATATGCTCAAACACTAGTTCAACTTAGTCAAATGAAATAAAATGGCGAAAGAAGTAAGTGGAAATTGATTGATCAATTAAATGCAAATGAAATACCAGCATTTGATGCATGGTTAAGAACCACCATATCTAAAATAAATTATCGTTTGGAAAAGTTGAAAAATACACCTGAAACTTCATAAGTGATATCACCCCAAGTTATTATCATTTCAAATTAATATTATTTTAGAATTTTGCAATATGTTTTTTTTAATGTTTTGTTTTAGTTTGTTTCAGTAATGCTACAAGTATGTATTTTGTTATGTTTTTCTATATTAACATATGTTTTTTTTCTAAAAATGCTTTCGTATAACTTTTCTCCTTTTTATATTAATTGTTTTCTAGTTTAAAATATTAAAGAAAGGGATGGATGCGAATAAAAGATGAACATTATAGAAATGAAATCATTTTTTACCAGATTTTTATTTTTTTATTATTTCTCGAAATTTAAACTTTTGTAAAGAAAAATTCTTGATAAATAAAATAATTCTCTATTGAATGGTAGTACAAAACATAAATCTCAATTACTAAATCTACAGAATTTTGAATATCAAATGATTAACAAAATGATTATAAAATTCTTAAGAATATCTTGTTATTAGTATTATAAAATGGAATATATTTTCTTCTAAAAATTTCTTAAATTCATATCAATCTTAATAAGATTAAGTTTAAAGTATTATTAGTGTATACAGTTTTTTACATTATTAGATAATTTTAAATGGAAAATATAACATTTTTAAAAACATTATTATGCTTAGATTTTTGTAAAAGAAAGGTTAAAAAACATTAATGAACATGAAAAGTTTTTTTAAAAATTATTTGGTAATTTTGAAATGGAAACATAACATTTTTAAAAAATATTATTATGCTTAGATATTTTTTAAAAGAAAAGTTAAAAAACATTAGTGAACATGAAAAGTTTGAATTTTTATTGTCTTAATTTATTGAAACGTATCTATTCAAAATTTTATTTAAATTATATTTGATTTTGACTTTGACATTGACTATAAAATTTAAAAAATTATTGTGCATGATTGGTTTTTTTTTTTTTAATTATCTTAATACTATCTAACCACAATTGGCAAGATAATAATGTATTTTAAAATATTTAGCTTTTTAGCTTAAAATGCTATATATCTTTAACTATTTTTAATCACACGATTTGATAGTAAATTTATTGTATAGAAGTTTTTGACGTATATATATATATAGTGCCTCTATTTTCTATTTCTCACACATGTCCTTTATTCTTCTTCTTCTTCTTCAAGCAAAAAAAAAAAAAATTCGTCCTTAGATAAACTTTTGTTTTATTCTTGTTCTTTAAATTTTAGCAATGGAGAGCAAGAAGACAAGAGTGCGACAAACATTTCAATTTCAAAAATAGAAAATCAACGTACAAGCGATATAACATTTTTCAACTGTCGCTCGAGTCTATACAGAATGGCAAACGAACTTGTTGATTTCTAATGTTGATATTGGAATAGTACTAATTTCACCTACAAACAACTTAGCCCAATTATTATTTCTCAAGAATATTTCAAAACCTGGAGCTAAACGCAAGCTAAAAGTCTAGTCATACATATTCATAGAACTTTTCTATTATTTTAGATATCGTCAATATTAACTCTCTTCTATTTCATTAAAATACTAGATGGGGAGCACGGGCCAAACGTTATTAATTGCTCACTGTTGATGATAAATTTTAGCGCATTCTATTGCTGAAAAATATATATCAATCACAAATTATTTCTTAATATGGTTGGAAAGCCCTTGGAGAAATCTTTCTAATACCGCTGAGTTTGCGTGATTTCAATTTCATATGAGTGAGATATGACTTTCGGAAGTTAAGATGTTGGATTAAGGATAGTCCAATCCGGATTTGGGAAGGGCAGAGTTGTCTTTTCCTTATCCAATTATTTTATTTCATTTTTAAGTAAAAAATTGGGGTCTAAATTGATTTTATTCAGTCCACGCTTTTAGAAAACAAGTTAGGGTATTGAGAGAAAAGAAAAGAAGAGGAGAAAAGAGGAGAAAAGAGAAAAGGAAGCAAGAACGTTCTAGATCGGCGAAATTCGGGTTGCGGAAATCGTCGGGGCTGATCCCTAAAAAGGTATGTGAGATCTTTCTATGTTGGGCTCTTCCACTCACACACTAATTTGATTCAATTCAGCAAGTTAGAGTAGCTTGGATGATGAACATTGATATTTTGATTAACAATTACCGAATTCTTGATTGAATGGGTAGTAGCATGTTCTAGTTGATTTGATTCGTGTTTCTGGGTTGTTTTACAAGTCTAAAATATTAGGTATCGAGTATATTAGTGATCCTAAGTGTTTGGGGAAGATCCATGGAAAATTGAAAGGTTTAGAGTTGAAATATGGAGAAGAAAAGTTGAAACGCGCGTATGTAGGGCCTTAGGGCGCCGCGCCTCCCATATACCCCAGGACATTGTCTGTCCGTAGGGGCTTGGGGCGGCGCGCCAGCCAGAGCGCCCCAACTTTGACTCTGAAGTTTGGGTCCTGGCGCCCCACGCCTCTTAGAGCGCCAATGACGCCAATTAACCTCATTCATTCCCCATCTTTTCGTACTAGTTCCTAAGTGATGTACCCACATTTCCTAGTTGTTCTCAACACTCTAAGGTCGTCTAAATATCATGAAATCATCCATAAAATTATATCATCAACCTTGAATCCATAATCCAATTCAAGGAAAGTTACGATCAATGTCTAAGACGCTAAGAGTTAAGTCTAAAGGTTAAGAAATAAGACAAAGTAAAGTTTCTTAAAGTTCCAAGAGTCTTATTTAAACGTCTTAACTTCATTTTAAGGCTCAAGTTTCGAGTTAAGAAAGAGTAAAAATTGAAGTCTTTCCTTCAAAGAAGTATAAGGGAACTAAGTATTTCCCTAAAGAGTTGAAGTGCATCCTTTAAAGAAATATAAGAGTTCTAAGTATTTTCCGAAGAGGTTTTCATTACTCAAGTTTCAAGCTAAGTAAAGAGTAAAGAGTAGAGAGTTAAGTTAAAGTTCTTTTCTTCAAAAGTATAGGGGGACTAAGTATCCCCAAAGAGATTTAAAAAAAATTCACATCTAAACAAATAAGGAACTAAGTTTTCCAAAGAGCCTTCGGGCTAGTTTTCAAAAAAAGTATAGCTTTAAAAAATGAAGCAAGTAGGGAAACTATAATTTCCAAGAGAGCTTTTAAACCTAAGTTTGGAGCACTAATCTCAAATCACAGAATCAACATGTTTTAAAAACAAAAGAGCATGTATATTTTTGGAAGTAGTATCGAGCACCGATGTGGGGTTGCGAGTTTGAGATAAACTCAAGTCTCCATGAAAATCATGTAGCCATCATAGCTAGAAAAGAGTCATACTTTTTAGATGAATCCTTTTCACATTTTACTAGTGGATCCATTAGACAGTTCAGGTCTTATACTTTGTCATGTTTAGGATGGTCCTTGGCAGCGTGAGGTAAAACGCTGTATCATCACTATAACTATTAAGTGATGGTTTTCAGTAAGAGAAACTCCCACAGTAGTAGTTGCATGGTTCCTCAAGAGGTTCTACTTAGTATGAGGCGGGCTATGACACTTCATTCATGCATTGCACGAGTAGACTTTGAGAGGAAACATGATATATTTTCTTTATGATTATGAGTTTACATCAGATTATTTTGTATTTTTACGTACATTTTAGAGGTAATGGTATTCGTGCATATACAAAATTGAAACCATGTTTTAAACATCTTTTCTTTATATTGCACATGTCTTGAAACTGCTATATAATAAAATGAGTAGTCATAATGAGTTAGTTATTCATGAGATGAGCATAGCCAAGGTAAGTGTTCTTTCTTACTATTTTTCAAGCCTATGTTGTTTTAGCATTCCAACTTGCATAGTCGTACATTCAATGTACTGATGTCAGTTAGCCTGCATCGTATTATGATGCAGACACATGTAACTAGGATCGACATTCCAGCTCACCATTGATCCAGTGAGCAACTCACAGTTAGTTGGTGAGCCTCCCTTCATTCCGGAGGATATCTTTACCTTTCAGTTATTTTTTTTCAGTTTTCAGTTGTTATGATAATTGGGGGTCCTGTCCCGACATCTATCTTTAATTTAGAGGCTTTATAGACAGATAAAGTTAGTTTCTTATGTCTTTTAATATCTATTGTAAACTATGAGACTTGAATTGCCGTTTTGGTTAAGTAATATTTTAAAGTTTTTTCTTGAGTTAAGTCTTCCGCTGAGTAAGTAAGTCAGGCCAATGATTCACTTGGGACCAACAACGGTCTCCGAGTGCCGATCACGTCCAGGGTATAGACTCGGGGCATGATATTTTACCAATCAAAACACGTATACACTATATTAAAAGCATGAAGGTCCTTAGAAATTAGAAATATTTTTTGGACCTTTTGCCCCTCGTTAAAAGACTCTGGCGAAGGCAAAATCATTTTTCTTTAATTATTTTTCTTTAATTATTATACTACTACTATATATGCCGCGCATTGCACATATATTTTAAAATATAATAATTTTCAAACTTAAAAATAACTAATATAAATTATTATTGAGTAACAAAAGGTGCATGTATGATCATATATAATGTTTTGACTTTATATATATACTTTATGCTAACAAAAAATCACCTTAATCTACATGCTATGAAGATATGTTCTTCAAAGACACCAAACATTATTCTAACAACTTTTTCTTCTTTTAGTACAATGAAAATTAATTAACATATGTGGCGTCTGTTAACTTGATATTTATTTTAGTTGATTAAATTTTAAATTCATAGATCAATCTATAATCTCGTATTCAAAAAATTATTTCTACTTTTAGCTAAAATATAAATATAACTTGCCAAGCATGTTGAAACCTCTTTAGTACACTACTCTCTTGATCAATCTTGCAAAGTAAAAAGATTCTAATTTAATCAAATATAATTTCATAAATAAGAAAGCACAAAAAAAAAAGAATTTCAGTGATCAATATAAAAAATATTATAATCAAAGCAAATATTAAACAACATAAAAAACAAATTATTTGCGGTTAAAAAAGAACTTGAAAGATATTAAAATAGATCATCCTCTATTCCATTGATTTATTATAAGTCTGTTCTTTTATATTATGAATTTTTTTGTTACGATCCAAAAATGGATGCGATGACACTCGTTTTATCCCCCCAAGACAAGTCAGCCTAAAACTCAACCCTTACAATGAAATGCGAAAATTTTATAATAAACTCAAAAATACTCCCAAAATTTAGTTGTCACGTGTTCTAACCTCTAAAGTATTACAACTGAATCAAAAGAAAATATAAATCTCGTATGACATTGTTTCTAGAGAACAAGATCATAAAAGGAAGTAAAAAGGTCTGCTGAGATGACAAACAACTAACTCAAAAATCTCCAACAAGCCTCAGAAAAGAAGAGCATATACTACAAAGGTCTGGGCTTACCTACAAAAAAATTGTAGAAACAAGGGGTGAGTATCAAACCACTACCTAGCATGTAAACCTTTAAATACAAGCTAAGGGAATAGGATACAAACACTCCTTACACCCCAATCGAACCTCCACAACTACAACCTGCATAAAACCAGCCCAATCTAACAATTCACAGTTTACAAGGCACACAACTCAACAACAACACTTTAACAATACCTATCAACAACACACAAGATTGAGTTTATCAATGATAAAAATGTGCAATGAGATGAAATGCAATGTCAAGTATAGTGATGCATGTCTCACTTAGTGAAACACACACGCTGTCTCTCAGGGTACCTATCGGAAACATATTTGTTCATGCATTCATTGTGGCGTGCGATTCGACCATCGATAATACTAACCATCACAACACGCGATACGTCCATCGAAATATAGTATCCACCGCGTTGCACGATATGTCCCTCGAAATGATACATCCTCTTTAATTTCTTATTATTTCCCAATGTACATAACATTGTCACAACCATGTCTCAGAACGATGCAAATGACATGTTCACACAAATAATGAGGAGATAACAATTTTCATAACATTGCATAATTTACAATGACACAATCATGATACTACATGAACAATGATTCAAGAAGTTTTTCAAATCATTCTTAACACATCGCACAAACAATTAATCACATACTTTTTCATTACCCTTTTTCCATCAATTAATTCAACATGGACAAGTCAACTCGCCACCAATTCTCATTACTCCCAAACACATATTACAAGGAAATACACGAATTTCATAC
>NC_028639.1:6075846-6097368 GCF_001406875.1 Solanum pennellii
GTAACCATTTAAATTTTGATTTTTCTCTTTCCCCTCACATCAATGATATAGGATAATGATAATATTATTTAATTACATATATAAATAAATCAAAACTTAAATCAAAATGTTAAAATTATAAGTAAAATTCATATTATTTAATGCACTACAATCTTTACGCATGATACCTGTTGTCGCCTCTTCGGTTTCAAGGTTTCTTTTCTCTCTTTTAAGTTGAATAGTCTAAAATCTATTGAATTTATTTTAATAAATATGGGTAAAGTGGTAAGGATTATTAAACTAATTATAAATTTGACCTATTAAGCATTAACTAAAATTAGTTATTTAATAGTTAACCATCAATTAATTTACTTTAGTTAAATAAATATTTAAAATTTTTAAAAAAAATGACCATTCGAATTATTACATCACCCACCACCAAAATTCATGTTCGTCCTCGAATATAATGAAGGAGAAAGAAGAATACTATTCGATGTTCATCTCTCCAACTGAACTCCTCATTAAGACCATTCAATCAAGATCAATCAATAAGAACTGATACTTGTTGCACTATTCGTTAAAATTCTTTTGAATGTGACATGAACGAATGTAACGACCACTTTCCGTCGTTATAGAAAACTCAACGGACAAAAAAATTGGGTGGAAATACTTTTTCTTAGTAACTAATCCAGATTTAGACGAAATCAGAGTCAATAAGGTCTAGGAAAATTTGGTAATAATTGGGTGATCTAATTAAGATTCTTATCACATTAGTAGATAACTAAGACGTTAAGGAACTCGTATAAAAAAACAGAATTAAATTCAGCTGAGTAGAATTTCTGAAACTAACCTTAGCTAAATTGTATCTATATATACACTCTAGAAACTATATTGTATCTTTGCATCTAAATACACAGAGTTGTTATCCCTGTTTTATAAATTTTTCTTTATATTGCATTCTTTTATATTAAAAAGAGATAAGTTCAGTTCAATTGAGTTGAGACCAGGTTCGTTCTTTCAGCTCTCTTCTCAAGATTATGTCTTGTTTTTGAATTCCCCTCGCATGCTAATACGTTCAATGTATCGATGTCCTTTGGCCTGTATCATTTTATGATGCAGATAAAATAAGTAGGATCACATTCTAACACATCATTGATTCTAGTTAAGCTTTAGAGTTTGTTGGTGAGCATCCTTGCTTCCGGAGTATCTCCTTTTATTGCTTTTCAGTATTTTAATTCATTAGGATGTCATGAATTTTGCACCGAGATCCATCTTAGTTATTGGATGCTTCATAGACAATTAGTTTGTTCAGTTGTCACTATCTACTTATTGGCTTATGTTGAATCTTGAGTTGACAATTTGGCTAAGTTGAATATTAGTTAATACATTCTAAGTTATCTATTGAAAGGTTCAGTTTACTTCTTAAAGCTTTATCATGAGTAAGTTTTCCGCTAAGATTTAAGTCAAAAAGCTTTATCATGAGTAAGTTTTCCGCTAAGATTTAAGTCAGGCCAAGGGTTCGCTTGGGGCCAAAAATGGTTCTCGAGTCGTCCAGTATGTAGGCTAAGGACGTGACAATCTGAAATGAATTGACCTATCAGCTGCCATTGTAATTCAACTCGAAGATCGGGAATCAAAAATCATTATATTTTTCTTAAAGACACGCTCCCTTGATTTTCACAACAATATTTGCTTGTGAAATATTTTTTCATATAGATTTTTTATTATTATTGTATAAGATTTATTTTACTCTATGTAGGAACTTTTATAATGTTATCGTGATTCATTTATGCAATAGATCCTGATATGACACATCCTAATAATGAAAAAAGTATAGTAAAAATATTAGTTGATTCATAATGAGTGTTGAAGAAAGAAATTCTCTTAAAGAAGATAACTATTCAACAAATATGGTAAGAAAAGTGGAGAACAACAGGGTTATACAAACACAACAAAATGATGAAATGAAAAAGAAGGAACGATAAATATTAGAGGAAGAACCGTCAAACTTCTTACTTGGATGTCTAAAAATAAAGGCAAGAAGAATAAAGGCAAGAAGAATGAAAACTAGTCACTTTACAAAAGTCAATAAAGTGTGCTAAACTTAGTAAGTACATTAAATACTTACCTATTCAAATTAAATTTAGATTTTTACTATAGTTGGTTCACTTATAATGCTTCTTGTATTTAACTAAAGTTAAATTTTGTATTTGATTAACATTAGTGAACATGAAAAGTTTGAATTTTTATTGTCTTAATTCATTGAAACATATCTATTCAAATTTTTAAAAAATTATTGTGCATAATTGGTATTTTTGTTAATTATCTTCATAATATCTAACCACAATTGGCAATTTTATAATGTGTTTTAAAATATTTACCTTTTTAGCTTAAAACGGCAGATATCTTTACCTATTTTCAATCACATGATTTGGTGATAAATTTATTGTATAGAAGTTTTTGATGTATATATAATTCGTCCTTAGATAAACTTTTATTTTATTCTTGTTCTTTAAAATTTTAGCAATGGAGAGCAAGAAGACAAGAGTGCGACAAACATTTCCAATTTCAAAAATAGATAATCAACGTATTAGCGATGTAACATTTTTCAACCGTCGCTCGAGTCTATACAGAATGACAAACGAACTTGTTGATTTCTGTGATGTTGATGTTGGAATAGTACTATTTTCACCATCAAACAACCCATTCTCCTTTTTTCACCCAACAAGTGAAGCAGTCATTGAACGTTTTTTGAATCCTAATTCACAATTAAGTGAAAAAACTCGTCTAGATACGGATCAAGCACGAAATAAGGTGAATCAACTCAACAATCGCCTAGATGCTATGGAGAAAAGAATTGAGCAAATAGAAGAAACTAAATATGCTCAAACACTACTTCAACTTAGTCAAACGGAAGAAAATGGCGAAAGAAGTAAGTGGAAATCGATTGATCAATTAAATGCAAATGAAATACCAACATTTAAAGCATGGTTAAGAACCACAGTCTCTAAAATGAATTATCGTTTGGAGAAGTTGGAAAATGAGGCTTCATCTTTGAAAAATGCACCTGGAACTTCATAAGTGATATCACCCCAAGTTATTATCATTTCAAATTAATATTATTTTAGAATTATGCAATATGCTTTATTTTATGTTTTGTTTTAGTTTGTTTCAGTAATGTTACAAGTATGTATTTTGTTATGATTTTCTATATTAATATATGTTTTTTCTAAAAATGCTTTAGTATACCTTTTCTCCTTTTGTATATTAGTTGTTTTTTGATTTAAAATATTAAAGAAAGGGATGGATGAGAATAAAAGATGAAAATTATAGGAATGAGATCACTTTTTTACCAAATTTTTGTATTTTTAGTTAAATTTCTCAAAATTTAAACTTTTGTAAAGAAAAATTCTTGGTAAATAAAATAATTCTTTATTGAATGGGTAGTACAAAACATAAATATCAATCACTAAGTCTACAGAATTTCAAATATCAAATGATTAAAAAAATAATTATAAAATCTTAAGAATAGTATTTTATAATGGAATATATTTTTTTTAAAAAAATCTTAAATTCATATCTATCTTAATAAGATTAAGTTTAAAGTATTATTAGTGTATACAGTTTTTTACATTATTAGGTAATTTTAAATCAAAAATATAACATTTTTTTAAAATATTATTATGCTTAGATATTTGTAAAAGAAAAGTTAAAAAACAAATAGAACTGTTATATACAGAAGAGTAAATAGTATTAAGGAAATTTAATAGCTACTTATCTCAATTTAAAATTTAAATTGTTTTATTAATGTTGATACACTTATAATGGCTCTTTTCTATCTTCTAATTAATTTTACTTATTTAGTATCAGAAGATTAAGAAATTTCCAAATCTTTTCTATCTACAATAAATGTATTACTCTTGCATACATTGTTATTTTTTTTTTGTTGCGGATTGTTATCAATTATGTTAGAAAATTATTTTTTAACTGAACCTATTTACTTTAAATAGTTTTCAAATGTGCTTCAAATCATCAAGTTCTGCCACATTACTATATTTCTACAAATTTTACCCTTTCATTAAAAGACTCTTTAGACAAAATCGTTTTTCTTTAATTATATAATTACTATATATACCCACGTGTTGCACAAATATTTTAAAACATAATAATTTTAAAATACGAATTATTATTGAATAATAAAAGGTGCATGTTTGAGATCGATCATATATAATGTTTTGACTTATATATACACTTAATTCTAACAAAAATTTACCTTAATCTACGTGCTATGAAGATATGTTCTTTAAAGACACAAAACATCATTCTAACGAGTTTTTCTTCTTTTAGTACAATGAAAGTTGATAAACATATGTGGCGAATTGATATTTGTTTTAGTTAATTAAATTTTAAATTTATAGATCAATCTATAATTTAGTATTCAAATAAAATTGTTTCTACTTTTAGCTAAAATATAAATGTAACTTGCAAAGCATGACGGAACCTCTTGAACACTCTGCTCTCTTGTTCAATCTTACAAAATAAAACGATTCTAATTTAATAAAATATAATTTCATAAATGAGAAAGCATAAAAAAATAAATTCAATGATCAATATAAAAAAAAAATACTATAATCAAATCAATATTATAAACATAAGAAGAAATTATTTGCACTGAAAAAAAATTTGAAAGAAGAAAAAACAAAATTATCCTCTATTCCATTGATTTACTATAAGTCTGTTCTTTTATTTTATGAATATTTAAATTTATTTAGTAATTTTTAAATAAGTTCTAGATTTTTTTCTTTAGTAATACATATAACCTATTAGTGATAGATAATATTAGGATTTAATTTGAAAAATTTAAACTAATTTTATATAACTAATTAATATTTTTATAATATTAATTGAATAAACTTTAGACATCATAAACAGCATCAACATGCTATTATGAATATAACGTGAAAACATATATGATAATTCATCTCAAATAAATTCTAATTCAAAATTTTGAAAGCAATGATATCATTTGTTATCCTTAATCATTTATTATTCACTAATTGAATGATTCGTGGTACACTTCTCATATAAAAATGCAATACCAATTAGTAGTTTTCAAAATATTTAATATTACTAAATTTTTATCGGATTAGTTATTTAAATAAATAATTGTTCTCTAATTTAAAAAAAGCATGTCGTTTTACTCAAATTCAAAAATTAATATGAAATTATAACATACGAACATATAAAAAAAATTAGATAATATTGATGAACCATTATCAATAGATATTTTCATTTACTTAGTTTAAAACTATATATTTTTTAATCAATTAAGTAACCTATTCTAAATTTGAGCAATTTTCTTTTTTTGGCAAATAGCAGATTTTCTTGGTCAATCGGCAATTTTTAAATTACACACATTAGATAAAAATAAATATTCTAATTAGAAAATAAAAATAAGAGTCCAATTTTTTTAAAACTATATGTGCAATCCGTTTTTTAAAACAAGAATAGAAAAGAGTTATATTAAATGTGGTAATCTTCTAATATTTTTTTTAAATCTTTTTAAAAACTAATGAAGTTTAAAATTATTTTAAGATTTTAAATCTAAAAAATGAAAATTTTTGTGGTGATGACATATGAGACTTTTTCTTCTCCAATTATTGATAGATAGAAGACAATTTTAATGATATTAAATAGGGAGCAAAAATATATATACTCATTTACTTACCTTAAATCCTTAATTTCCACTTATCCTACTTCTTTAAAGAAAATCTTCAGGATACATAAAGATTTCATTCCTTTTTTTCAGCCAACACCCACATTTTCCACTATCAATTTCAATTTTCAATTTTATCCCTAAATTTTCTCCATTTTTTTTGTAATTACAAATTTTAAATTCATTTTGATTTTCAGAAGGAGTCTCTTTAAATTTATCAATTTCTAAGTTCGGAATAAGTAGGAATTTAATTTCTATTGTTGTCTTTTTCGTATTTTTTATTAATATATATGGATTAGGATCCATCGTTTAGTATTGATGTTTCTCAAATAAATTCTACTAATGCTAATTGTACATATGATTCTGACAATGAAATGTTCTTTTAGTCTGTTAGACAATTATCAATTTGTAATTGGTTAATTTTTTTATTTTGCTAATACATAAAATCCTAATTTCATGTTATATTGATGCATGTTGTCTGTTGGGTCGAATTAAGAGTCCTTTAACAATGAAGATACATATTACACATATCAAAGTTAGTGTATTATGCTGTTGATATTGTTTTTTCCTAATAAGCTAGAAGCCCAAATTTTTAGCACTAATATTGTTATAGATTCAATTTTTAAATGTATCTCAGATTCATTAAAGTTTTCATTGATGTATCTTCAATCATATCAATTTCAAATATAGTAAATTCATCATTTTTTGTACGGTTTTAAATGTGTATCAAATTCATTTATTACTCCATTAATGTATCTTCCATTGTGTTAGTGTTTTATATATTTTGTTCATGGTAATAATTCATGTATTTTATTGGTTGGACTGATGTTAATTACTCATATATCGTATACATAATGTACCATGTGGTTGTTATGATGTCATTATAAAACTATGGTGTATATACTGAATTTTCAAATTATCTTCAATGTATTATTCACTCTTAATTGTATCATGTGATTGAGATTAGGCAAGTACAATTTTATGTTTTGTTTTATGAATTTGCAGGACATGAATTATGTTATATAAAAAAATATCAGTACATCCGTTGAGATTTGGAGCAACGTTCAACTTTGATTTTGCGAATGAAATTAAAAAGTCCTTAAAGATTGAAGCCATTGAATTGTTCAGAACACAATTTTTATACCATATTTACACATTCCAAAATGCAATTTTCAGGGTTAGATTACCAAGTATCTGTTGTTGTTGGAGGTGCAACATGAGAACAAAGACTTGTTGCATGTTCGACATGCTAACAGGACTGTATTGCAGTTTAATATCAAGGATTTTGCCACTGTAACTGACCTTAAATGCAAAGAAAATGATAAGGATTTTTCATATCCAAAATTTACTCCCAGCCGATTATTACAAAAATACTTTTCTGATGAAACTATAAGTATAACCAAGAGTCTCTTGATTCAACATTTTGTAATTGGCAATTGAGACCACACAGAACATTGTTCAGATGCCAATCTTATACTTTGTCCATATATTCATTATATCAACTTGATGAGACCTTGATACCAATCGAAAAATTTCTTTCTTGATACAACAGCAACAAGGGCAAGGGTGAATATATTAGTGAGAATGACGATCCATAAAAATTTAAGGGTCATTCACTATACCACCGAAAGAAGATTTGGTTAACATAGATTAGTACTTAACCTATGTTTGCATGAAAAGAGTATTATGTTGTTTTGTTTTTTAAGACAAATTCACTTAAGTTTTAAAGTATTTATCTAAAAATTTATTCATATCACACTATTTTGTTATTTATTAAAATTTGTATTTTCAATATATTGCTTTAGATACATTATACTATGTTGCATTATAACGTTAAGCTTCACACTCATAACTTATTGAGTTAAAGTAATGTGACTGTTTAGATACTAAATGATGTATATAATACATAAATTTTAATGTATATGATACATGAATTTTATTCACATATCTCAGTTACATATATGTATATGTCACATGAATCATATAAAGGGTTAAGTCATCGACCGCTCCTCAAAGTTGTCCGCATAATTACTTAGACACCTCAACTGAGACTTGTACCTATTGAACACCTAAATTGTTCAAAACATGTACCTATTAGACACAAAATGTTGATATGGCAAAAAATGTGTATTGCACTTCCCTGAAACGTGTGAAAAGACTTAAAATAGTATCTTTTTTATTTTTTTTATTTACATTTTTTCTTCTTTTATTGACACTTGGCATTATAATTAACTTAAAAAATATTTTCTTCTTCATTAATTTACACTTTTTTCAAAAAAGAAAACACCCCACTCCCTATCTATCATCTTCTTCATAATATAGTTTACAAAACTTTCTTTCATTTTAGCTCCAACATTGTTCTTTTTTCTTTTTTTATATACAAAAAATTTATATCTTTCAAATATGAAGATAAATGAAAATCAACTATAAAGATTCAGATTTGAAAGAAAGTCTTTGTATGATTTATTTCAAATATCATAAAAACAAGGAACAAATATGAAGAAGATGAAAAAAGATAAATAATTTTTACGTATAAAAATAGTTAGCCGATATTTATTTATCACAATTTTCGAACAAAGATTTTTACTCAAATTTATATGTGGTCATTAATCTATCAAAAATGATATAAAAGAATTTGAAAGAATAATTTTGGAGCTATCAATTTCATTTTGTCATCGATGTAGAGTTGAATAACCGCCAACAAAATTTTCTTTCTTCTTCACTCTTAGTATGAAAAAAAAATTAATCTTAAAGTTATTTGAAAAGAATAAGATTTTGTAATTTGAGAAAGAATGTGTTTTGTGGAAGAAGATGAAGATGAAAGGGGGTTGGGGTGGAGTGGGGTAGAATAGGTTGACATTTTCATTTTCTTTTTCTTTTTTAAAAAATTAGATATTAAATGTGTGTTTTTTTTATAATTTTCGGGCCCAATGTCAAATGTTATTTTTTAATTAGTCATTTTGCCACGTCACCGCAAGTGTAACACGCACTCTTCACATTTTTTGTTGATTATAAAAAAATGTCTAATAGAAACGATTATTATATAGGTAAAAGTGTTCAACTGATACTAGTATTAGTTAAAATATTCAAGTAAATTATGCGGACAACTTTAAGGAGCCACTAATGACTTAAGCCTTATATAAATGCATATGATAATCATATACATCAACAAACAAATCATAACAAACTATGAAATTAAACGGCAACATTATTAAGGAAAAATGTATCAAAATTACAATTGTACCCAATATACTTGTAATGTATAAGTTCATTATTAGTTTTTCGTGTATACGATACAACATAATATAGTATATATGATACATATATTATACATTTGAAAAAAAAAACAAATTTGTAACACTTAATTTTGTTTAAATCATGAATCTGACAGTGAATCAATATTTCATGCAATTACACAATAAATATTCTTCAAAGTTTATACATTTAGAATTATTTATTTATTCAATTGTATAAGAATAATTTTATATTTAATATAACATTGACACACAAATCTCAACAAATTATTTAGTTGAACAACAAATTAAATTGTGTAAACAATACACTTTATTTAAATCAAATACTAAAGTGAAAAATTACAAGTGCAATTTATTGAGCATGAACATGAATGTCCTATTTAAAAATACTATTTCACTTCTCTTACGGGAAAAAAGTACAAGTTATCTGGTTGTGACCTTGTCCACAGTGCCCACAAGAATTCTTGTTCATTGTTATCTTCTTATCCGCGTATTTCTTTCTTTGTTTTCTTGGTCGTCCAGCCAATTTTCTATACCGAGGTGGTAGGCAATTTCACTATGAAAGTATCTCACTTTGAATACATCAAATTTCTTTCTGCAAGAAGCTTTTAAAACCCAGCCACAATCATCACTGAAGCACACTGTAATCATTTAAAATTTATTAAATATAAATTTATAAAATGATTCGGATTATATTGAATTCATAAATATATTAATCCAAATAAATATTGTGGATTGATATAATTGAGTTAAATATTTAAGTCCAATAAATATGGATTTAATTAAAGTCTAAATTAATTGATTTGGGCTACATTGGATGAACCCAATTTGTTAAACCCAATCTCATCTCATTCTAGAGCCCATCTTGGCGCCACGTGTGCAGATGATGTGGCATGCCAAGTCAAATAAGAAAACCAATAGAATCATGACATGTGTCAAAGATGACAAGCCCGCTCCATAAAGCCCAAATGCCATGTCACTTTAATCTGATTGGCTGAACGGAATCCTATTCCAATCGCAACTCCTCTATTCTAAAACTATAAATAGGGGTCCTCATAATTCAGAAAAGGGACAGAAAATTCTAAACAAGAAGCTAGAGAAACTCTGTGGTACAAACGCCATTTAATTCTCTACAAAGCTACAAGTTTAAGAATTCAAGCATTCAAGTTCAAGAACGATAAAGATCAAGACCACCGAATTCAAGAACATGCTCGAAGCCCTCGAGTTCAAATAAAAGTCAAGATCAAGATAAAGTTCAAGTTCAAGTTCATCATAGATTCAAGAACAAGCTTTAAAGCCCTTGAATTTATATTTGAAAAGGCGAATTCAGAGGAATTATAGAGATTGTAACGCTCGCATTTGAAATAATAAAATCGATTGTTGCTATAATTTTCCGTTCTTGATTATTGTTTTCTCGACGCGAATTTTATTGTCTACAAATTCCGGCACGCCCAGTGGGACAATCTCTACCTCTCATCTCAAATTTTCAAACGTCAAAGAATATCAAGATGACTTCCATGAACAACAACTCTCGATCAACCGCCTCTAAGGTCACTAGCTCCAAGTTCTCTACTGAAGTTGAAGACATCCTTGGTGTTACCTTTGGAAGTTTTGGAGCTGTTACGAGAAGCAAGGCTGCCACACTAGGACAACAAAAGCTTCAAGTGTCGTCTGCGTCAACTCCTGTTTTTGGGTCTTCGACTCCATAAGGAGCAAGTTCCTCCACAAATGCTCTAGAAGGAGGAAGTAGTGTTGCTGAAAAGATCAAGAAGACATTGGCTCTACTTGAGCAATCTGGTTCCAAGAACTCTATCACAAGGGAGAACTGTGATTCAACTTATGAATTTTCTCCACGTATATCGCGTAACGTGAGTCCACTGAAAATTAACTTACGCGACAACCCATGTTACTCTCCTGCATCTCCGATGATCATGCAAACGATGGTGATTGCTGCTTCCTCTCCTGAGGAACAACTCGCAAATCTGACAAAGTTGGTTGAAGGATTGACGAAGCATGTACAACACTAAGAATCTCGAATTGACAAGTTGATGGACACGATAGAAGGACTTTTAGATGGAAATGCGAGCCATGCACCTAGAAAGGGCATTGAAGTTCAAGAAATCGAAGATCCTGTTAAGAAAGCCCCGTTTGTTAAAGAGATGCCAGAATCTTCTGAAGGAATGATCCCACTCGATCGCTTGAAGGAGTTTATTGAAGGAACTATCAAAGATAAGTATGAAGTCTCCACCAAGTCTTCTCATATGTATGCTAAGCCATACACTGCTAGGATTGATAACTTTAAAATGTCTGCTGGTTATCAACCTCCCAAATTTCTACAATTTGAGGGAAAGGAAATCCGGAACAACATGTCGTGCACTTCGTGGAGACATGTAATAATGCTAGAACATATGGAGACTATCTTGTCAAACAGTTTGTCCGCCCTCTAAAAGGAAATGCCTTTGATTGGTACACGGATCTCGAACCTAACTCTATTGATAGTTGGGAGCAACTAGAACATGAGTTTCTCAATCGCTTCTATAGCACAAGGCGCACAGTGAGCATGGTAGAACTCACGAATACTCGCCAAAGGAAGGATGAACTGGTCATAGATTTTATAAATCGACGGAGGAACGCGAGCCTAAATTGCAAGGACAGGCTTAGTGAAGCTTCTGCAATCGAAATGTGTATTTAATGAATGCATTGGGAGCTTCTTTACATCTTGCAAGGAATAAAACAAAAATCTTTTGAGGACTTAGCTACTCGCGCTCATGATATGGAGTTGAGCATGACATCTGCCGGAAAAGATATGACTATTGTCAATGATCCTCGCAAAGGAAAGGACAAGCAGGAACCCAAAAGATGGAGCAAGTTTCTGCCCAGAAATGACAAAAAAGAATCCATGAGTGTAAATGTGTCACCCGCAAAGTTCACCACGAATGAGGGCGTAAAACAAAATGTGAGAACGACTTTCCAAGCACGTTCAAATCAAAAGTCGACGCTAAGGGAGATGCAAGGAAAAAAGTATCCCTTCTTGGATTCTGACGTGTCTGAAATTTTTGATGAATTGCTTGAGTTAAAGCTCATTGACTTGCCAGAGATGAAGCGACCCGATGAAGCTGGAAAAACTGATGACCCAAAGTATTGCAAGTATCATAGACTTGTGAGTCATCCTCTTGAAAAATGTTTTGTCTTTAAGGATAGAGTGATGCGATTGGCTAACGAAAATAAAATTATCCTTGATGATGAGAAGACTAGTTCTAACCATACCTCTATCACGTTTGGGTCACTGGATCCGGTCCAAATATATATCTCTGAAAAGCATGAATTAGAACCAGTAGACTAGGACGTTGACATAAATGGTGATGAGGGTTGGATTCTTGTAACTAGGCGAAGACGCAACAAGTCAAGCTTACGAAAAGAATTATCCGAGCAACCGGTTAGAGAAAAAATGGTGAAGAAATTTGAGAAGCAAAAATCAATCAAGCGCCCCAAAAGGACAAAGGTTGAAGTGCATCACTACCAAAAACCTCGACGTCTTGTGACTCTAAAGGAATTCGTGCCAAAGCTCGTTCGACACAAAGTCTACTCAAGGCAATGTCGAGGCATCATGTTTCAATGTGGATAAAGAACAAACAATGAAGGTGCCTCCTACTGTAAAAGAAGAAACAACGAGTGAATCCGCACCAAAAGTGTTTCCTGGGGAAGAAGAAAAAGAAACAAGGGAAATCTCAGAAATGATGTCTCTTTCATCTTCTGAAAAATCTATTGAACTTTCTTCCCAAGAAGCACATGTCTGTGATACTAAAATCACATTTACAGATAACGATCTTCTATTTGGTGAAGCACTACACAATCGTCCTTTGTATAGGTGGGTCATGTGCTAGAGAAGAAGATAAATAGAATCTTAATAGATGAAAGATCTGGAGTCAACATTTTGCCTATCCACACATTGAAGGAACTTGGCATCACGACTGGGGAAATAGTGAAAGTCGTCTGTTGATACAAGGATTTAATCAAGGCGGGCAGAGGTCCATAGGCTCTATTAAATTAGAGATCCACATGGGAGATTTGCGATCAAACGCATGGATGCATGTGATTGACGCAAATACATCATACAATATATTACTTGGTAGGCCTTGGGTACATGAGAATAGAATTGTCTCATCTTCTTACTATCAATGTTTGAAATATCTTGAAAGTGGAATTGAAAGAAAGATAGTTGCAGATGATAATCCTTTCACCGAAGTGGAGACACACTTTGCGGATGCGAAATTATATATGATAAGTTATGTTGTTAAAGGGGTCAAATCCAATGACGTCAAATCAATCAAGATTGATAATATCATAAGCAAAAGAATTGATGCAGCTATCGAAAAGGTGAAAATTGACACTAAAGACTCTTGTCCCATTCTTAATTAAGGGAAGATCCAGTCTTCAAAGAAGAAGCAGACTTCTAGACTATGCTATGTTCCAAAAGCGAAGAAAGAACAAGATCAACCATCTAACCTTGAAGAAAATGCATTAAGAGGGCTAGCTCTTTCTATCAGACGGATTGATGCAATAAACTTGTCTTCAAAGTTGCCAGAGAAGTCAGTCGCTCAAGACCAAGTGCTAGATATGGCTCTCTCTACAAAGCGCACAGGAGAAGGTTTTGATCCCAATGCCTACAAGTTATTTGTGAAGGCATGATACAACCCTAGCGAGCCATCAGCGCTAGGGAAACTCCCATCAGAAGATACAACTAGGAAAGCGCGTGAAGGCCTAGGTTATAGCCAACCGCCGCCAATTCGCATTTCCATAAGAAGGGCCAGTAATAATCATATAACTTTTGAAGATGACGTCACTGCTCCCAATAAAAGGCCTTCTGTCTTTGATCAACTTGGTGAAGCGACAACAAGAATTTCTGTGTTTGAGAGGTTAGGTCCTCTGAAGAAGAATAACAAGAACTTGAGAAGTTATTTAAAAGTTACAATGCCTGCTTCACATTTGATTCTAAAGGATTTCAGAAGTTTGATTCCTTCTAGGATGAGGCGACGAGTGGAACTTGTGGTTTCCTTTAAAGAGGAACTCAAGGCAAAGGTTCATACTGTGGTTTACACCAAAAAGCGCGAGGAAGATGAAGAAAGTGTAGATTCCTCAAATCATGATACAATCCAAAATGAGTACGATTCTTTGCCTCAAAAGTAGATTGAGGAAGAGGTAGAAGATATTGTTTCGTGTTGTCATATATCGGTCAATGACAATGATCCTGTGGAAGAGGAAGATGCTAAAGATGCTCCACCAGAACTTGAAGAAGGAGTAAAGATCACAATAGATCCTTGAAGGAAGTTAACCTTGGCACTGATGAACATCCGAAGCCAACTTACTTGAGTGCGTTTCTAGAAATTGATGAAGAAGTCGCTTACATGAATATACTCAAAGAATATAGAGATGTATTCGCTTGGAGTTATAAAGAAATGCCTGGATTGAATCCTAGAGTAGCGATCCATCAATTAGCAGTCAAAAATGGTTCTCGTCCAGTTAAACAAGCTCAAAGACGTTTTAGACCAGACTTGATTCCGTTGATAGAAAATGAAGTTAACAAACTCATTGAGGCAGAGTTTATTCGTGAGGTCAAATATCCTACATGGATTTCAAGTATTGTTCCTGTGAGGATAAGAATGGTCAAATTCGAGTTTGCGTTGACTTTAGAGATCTCAATAATGCCTGCCCTAAAGATGAGTTTCCTCTTCCCATTCCAGAGTTGATGATTGATGCCACCACTGGTTATGAGGCAATGTCCTTCATGGATGGTTCTTCTAGATATAATCAAATCCGCATGTCACCAAAAGATGAAGAACTCACTGCATTTCAAACGCCAAAAGGTATTTATTCATTCAAAGTGATGCCATTTGGTTTAAAGAATGCTGGCGCCACATATCAAAGGGCTATGCAAAATATCTTTGACGACTTGCTCCATAAAAATGTTGAATGTTATGTTGATGATTTGATAGTAAAGTCGAGGAAGAGGGGTGATCCTTTGAAAGACTTAAGGATGGTGTTTGAGTTACTCCGAAGATATCAACTAAGGATGAATCCATTGAAATGTGCCTTCGGAGTTACTTCCGGCAAGTTCCTTGGCTTTATTGTGAGACACCGTGGAATTGAAATTGATCAAGCCAAAGTCGATGCAATATCAAAGATGCCTGAACCTCAAGATATTCATGAGTTAAAAAAACTCCAAGGAAAGTTAGCCTACTTGAGAAGGTTCATCTCAAATCTAGCGGGGAGATGTCAACCATTCAGTCATCTCATAAAGAAAGGTGCTCCTTTTAATTTGGACCAAACATGTTGCGAAGCCTTTAAAAGTATCAAATCGTATCTAGCGAAACCTTCGGTTTTGGCAGCCCCTATACCTGGAAAACCATTGATACGCTACATTACAGCACAAGAAAGGTGTGTAGGAGCCCTGTTAGCTCAAGAGAATAGTGAAGGCAAAGAAAATGCTCTTTATTACTTAAGTAGAACGATGACGCCAAATGAGCTAAATTATTCGCCAATTGAAAAGTTATGCTTGGCACTGGTCTTCTCAATTCAAAAGATGAAGCATTATTTTCAAGCTCATGTTGTCTGCCTTATTTCTAGAGCAAATCCCATCAAGTTTGTTATGTCAAAACCTGTCCTTAGTGACCGACTAGCAAGATGGTACCTCCAATTCCAACAACTTGAGATTGTGTACATCCCTCAAAAAACCGTGAAGGGACAAACACTAGCGGATTTCTTAGCAGACCATCCTATACCAAATGATTGGGAGTTAACTGATGAGTATCCTGATGAAGATGCGATGTTAATTGGAGTTCAACCTCCTTGGAAAATGATTCGGATTATATTGAGTTCATAAATAAATTAGTCCAAATAAATATTGTGGATTGATATAATTGAGTTAAATATTTAAGTCCAATAAATATGGATTTAATTAAAGTCTAAATTAATTGATTTGGGCTGCATTGGATGAACCCAATTTGTTAAACCCAATCTCATCTCATTCTAGAGCCCATCTTGGCGCTACGTGTGCAGATGATGTGGCATGCCAAGTCAAATAAGAAAACCAATAGAATCATGACATGTGTCAAAGATGACAAGCCCACTCCATAAAGCCCAAATGCCATGTCACTTAAATCTTATTGGCTGAACGGAATCCTATTCCAATCACAAATCATCTATTCTAAAACTATAAATAGGGGTCCTCATAATTCAGAAAAGAGAAAATTCTAAACAAGAAGCTAGAGAAACTCTGTGGTACAAACGCCATTTAATTCTCTACAAAGCTACAAGTTTAAGAATTCAAGCATTCAAGTTCAAGAACGATCAAGATCAAGACCACCGAATTCAAGAACAAGCTTTAAAGCCCTTGAATTTATATTTGAAAAGGCGAATTCAAAGGAATTATAGAGATTGTAACACTCGCATTTGAAATAATAAAATTGATTGTTGCTATAATTTTCTGTTCTTGATTATTTTTTTCTCAACGCGAATTTTTATTGTCTACACACACGAACACATAATTGTCCAAATTTTTTCATCAGATTAAGCCATATAACAAAAGCATTTCAAATATACAATGTTTCACAACTTGTCAAATAATTTTCCACATTAATGTATCATCCATAATAATGAACACATCAATTTTTTTACAATTTTTTAGGTATTAGATACACAAATTTATCACGATACACCTAAATCAATTAACAATACTAATAATTGTTACCAATTTGTTCAAATCATCAAACAACCAACAAACTTGTCATTATGATACATGTAGTAATTATAATTATGTATCAAATACATTAGCTAAATAGAATTGTATCATCTCTTATAGCTATAAACTGAAGAAAAACAAATCAAACTAGAGACAAAATACTTTAATACCCTTTTTATCTGATCTTTTCACTCTGAAATTGAAGTTGTTCTTTATTTTATATTTTGTCATTACATCGATGAGTGTTCCTTTATCCTTATATAACTGATCCGTCTTCACATCCATACTCTTAGAATTAGTTATGTAATTTGTAGCATTTAATTCTAGAATATAATCTAAATCATAAATTCTTAATTCGACCAGAGCAAGAGCTTCCGTATCTCTTTCTATACCTTCAATGCATACTATTTCCCTGGTATCTTTTTCTATACCTTCAATGTATACTATTTCCCCGGATGAACCATCAAAATTATGTATCTCTCCAACCATTTTCGCTGTTGTATCAATGCATAGCGGATACATGCTGATTTCAGGCTCATTCCTTTTTAGTTCCAAATACAGTTTCACACCCACATCATTCTTGATCTTCGGTAACTCACCAACTGACTCTGAGTTGCTCACTAGATCAACGATACGTCGGATGCTGATCCTAGTTACCTGTGTCTGCATCATAAGACGATGCAGGCCAACTGACATCAGTACATTGAATGTACGAGTATACGAATTGGAATGCTAAAAAAAACTTAAGCTTGAAAAGAGTAAGAAGGAACACTTACCTTGGTTCTGCTCAACTCATGAATAAATTAACTTAATATAAAGAAATAAAACACATGCAATATATTAAAAACTTGTTAAACAATGTAAACACTTAGTTTGTTAAAGAAATGGAATAACAAACTCAACTTTACTTTTATAGTAAGTAATATAGCTTCTGTGGGAGATTCTCTAACCAACAACCACCACTATGAGCCTAAGTGATGGTACAACGTTTTACCTCACGCTGCCGAGGATCATCCTATACCTTGCCATCGATATAGAATCTTACTTAACTTAGTGGATTACTAGCATAACATAAATGATCATCTAAAAAGTATGATCCTTTAATGACCATGATGGTTACATAGTTTATGGAGACTTGAGTTATTATGAACTCGCACCCCCATATCGGTGCTCAATACTACTCCAAAAAATATACTTAGCTCATGTGTATTTAAAATAACTTCTTTCTCTGGGTTGAGATAATCGCTCAACAATTAACTTTAAAAGCTCTCTTGGAATCAATGTTTACAGGCACGGAGCGCCAACCCTCATCATATAGAGAGCAGGATGGGGCGCTCTGGCTGGAGCGGCACCCCAGGGCCCTACTGACTGAGATTGTCCTTTGGGGCTCTGAGAGGCGTGGCTCCCCAACCTCAATCCCAGGTGTTCTCGACTTTTCTCTATCGTTTTTCACCTCTAAACCCTCTAAACTTCCATGGTTCTTTCCCTAAACACTTAGGATCATTAGTAACCTAAATACCCAGTAGATTCAACCCAAAATCACACTCGGAAACATGAATCAAAACATCAACAACACAATTATCAAGAATTCAACAAAAACTTCAACAATGTTCTTCAAGAACTCAATTTCTTAACGTTCAAATAGCTTAGATTCGTTGAATTAAACAAGATTGATGTGTGGTGAACTAACCCAACACTATGTGATCTCACATACATTTTTAGGGATCACCCCCGACGAATTTCACACACAAAGCTTGAATGTTCTTGGCAAATTCTTGGTTTTCTCCTCCTTTCTCCTTTCTCCAAGCCCTAGTGCTAATTCTAAATCTTTCTAAACTGAATGAAGTCTTATTTTACCCCTAATTAATCCCTAAAAACGAATTAATATAATTAGGTAAGGATAAGATAACTTTGTCCTCAAATTCGGATTAGACTTTCTTTAATCTAACGGTCCAACTTCCAAAAGGCATAACTCACTCATACAATATCGAAATCGCGCAAACTCGGCGGCATTGGAAAGATTATTCTAAGAGATTTCCAACTATATCTGGAACTACCCCTAACTCACCCTGAGCTAAGAGTTATGGTCGTTTGAAGTTGACCATAAACTCACTTTTTAACTTACTCAAAATTTTCTAGATTTCCTTGTACAATTCAAAAATAAGTATTTCCAGATTTTAAACTACTTTCTAGTTGCTAGATGTTACAAATGCTTTCAGATTCATAATTGTAATTGATTGGCCAACGACAATTCTATTAACTTTGTAACCTTCGTAATTAACATCGCTTACCCAAATTTCAGAATGTCGTACCATAATCGATATATTCATCTTCTAAAGCTGCTTTCTTCAAGTTCTTAGAAAATAGATCAAGTTTATCACGATAATTGTAGATAGACGAAGGAGATCTAGTTTGAACTTTGAATTTATCAATCAGTTACGTAATGAAATAGAAGGTTAACAATCTGTCATGCGTGAGTTATGGGAATTAAAATTATTAAAATCAAATTTACGTTATTCTTTCTTTTTGAGCGCAACAACTCTTAGTAGAATGTATCATAACTAATGTATCTCGTAAATCTTTATGAATCCTGCTGGCAACATTTTTAAGGGATTTATTGTAAAATGAAAACTAGAAGGGACTTGATGTTATTTATATCTTATAATATGTCATTCCTATAATTTTTAAATATAGAATTTGAATCCTAATGATAACTGTTTTCTTCACTATGCATCTATTTTAAAGATTTGCTCCATATAGGGTATTATTGGTCTTTACTTCATATTATTGTGAACTTTGTTATTGAAATATATATCAAGAATTAATCTTGTTGATTAAGACATGATTTTGGTTTGAGATTACACTCTAGTTGAATAGTTAGCATTGGTTTGTGATTACACCCTGCATAAGCACATTTGAGAAAACTCTTGCTTTGATTACTCTTCTTTCGAGTCGAGACTCTACACAAAAAAACTTCAATAGAGGTAAAATTTACGTATATCTATCAAATTTTCTCCCGACTCCCCTTGTGTAATTACAAGGTATGTTGTTGCTTGGTTGTTATACATCTGCAATAACGTTTAACATTTGAATCTTATTGAATTGTTATACACAAAAATTGTTCAAAAAGTCTCAAAAGATATTCATCTTTCATTAATTAAACATTAAAAATAGCTATACATTATTAATGAATCCATAACTAGTAAGGGAAATAATATTTTCTCTCTTGACAATGTACTTTTATTAGAACTCACGATCACAGCCAAAAATCATAAGCTTTCTATATTAAAAATGACAGTTGAACATTTGATATTATATACAGGGCAAAAATGGATGCAGAAATCACAGCTTCACCTCTAAATGATACAGATAATGCAATTATTTACACCTATAATCACTCGTTAGGGCCTCACGTTCCAAGAATAACGCCTCAATCCCAGCAAGTTGGAGTCCGCTATACAAATCCACACTGTCCATGTCACTCAATTTAAGCTCGTCTCAATCCAATGTTTTTATAAATTAACAGAATTGCTCCTATGCAAAAGCTATTATTACCACGCCAATCCCTTCCGTCTCCTGAACCTGTCAACACAACCTGTACTCGTTCGAGACTTCTCAGGTTTGTTCGACTTCTTTGTCTTATCAAGTCGACTATCCAAACTATTTCTTGGAATTTCTGGAAGGTCAGAATGCAGATTGAATGTGTTTGAGGAGACACTTTCAGCTGGTTTCTTAGAGTCAGAGATTAAAGACGGTTTATGAGAACCATTTGAAGCAGGCTTTGATTTACCAAGACCAAGAACAAACTTTTTAAGATGCTTGATGTAAACCGGGTAAAGTTCAAGATTGCAATGCCCGCCTCCATTTATCCATAATGGTTCATACTTCTTCTTGCATAGTTCATAGAGTTGTTTTCCGTGGGAGCAATCAACAACTTCATCTGCTGTTCCCTACACGTGGAAATGTTAATAATTGAGTAAAATGTTAACAATTACTTGTATACTAAAAATTGTTACTTTCAGAAGATTCTTGGCTGTTATCAGGTCACTGATTAAAATGGCAACATGAAATTCAGTTTCTATCTTTGATAAGAAAGAACATAACATCAAGATTATGAGTGTAATATTCTGCAGAAGTGTTTCAGTAGCTCAATAGTTTGCTAGAAAAGAAAATTGTTCCACTTGCTGCAGAAAGAAAAGTCAATTCATCCGATGTGTATAATTCAGAATCCATTGGATGGTCTAAGGGAAAATATAAGTTACCCCCTAAACTTGTTCAGGAAGTCATCTACACACTTCAACTTTACTAGCGTTCTATTCCCTATTCTTGATCAAAGTGGAAGTAATACCCTTAGAGATGACGTGTCAGATGAAGTGCTCACCTTTGAAATGGATGTGGAACAAAGGAAACTGTTAAAAGTGTGCTAAACTGTACCGTTGCCATTTTCTACTTGGATATTATCCAACTAATTACATTTAAGTTGAAAAAGCTTTTGCTCTTATTCTTTTACCATTTTTTGCACTGTACTGGTTTCTCCTTTCATATCAGTAGTAGTAGTATTACTCCTATAGTTTCTTATCCTACACTTCTTTTTACTACCTGTTCTTTCTTGTGCTTCGGTTATTGCATTATTTAGTTGTTACTATTCTTGTTTTTTGAATGCTATGTAATGCTTTTTCCATATTATTTGTTATGTCCTCTTTACTTCTGTATTTCTGATCTTAAACTACATTGATATGCATTACTTGAGCTGAGGATCCTTCGAGAACAATATCTCTACATCCACGAGGTAGGGGGTAAGCACTCCGTACAGTCTACTCTACCCCCCCCCCCCC
>NC_028639.1:6097790-6109323 GCF_001406875.1 Solanum pennellii
CTCCCCCCCCCCCCCAGACCCCACAATGTGGGATTACACTAGGTTTGTTGCTGTTATTCTTTTTCCATTTTCTTGCTCCTTTTTTCTCTCTCTCGTTGTTGTTTTTCTTCATCCTCACTAGAACCTCCACCATCCTCCAACACCATTGCTTCCGCGACCTCCACCAACACCAGAGAAGACCTCTTTCCAATTTTCCATCTCCACCGGCACCATGGCCATCCCCGTTCCTAAGCACAAAACCTATATACAACCACACTTAAAAAAAAATTCTCTCATCCCCTCATATAATCTGCCAGAGATCACCAATCCCACCTACACATCTCCTCAAAACCAACCAACTTCACCTCTTTGGTCTAAAATTCCGGAATACATCACACGTCATTCACCAAAAAAAAAAATTAAGAAAGGCAGACAACCATAATAATCAACTCCCAGAAACCGCCTTCATTTCTCAGCCTCATCATATTTACAGTACAATAAGATTATATGGGGTCAACAAATTCCAGTGAAGTTCTACTCCTTTCAGTTCTATTTTTAACTTCTGGTGAGGGCTCTCTAGGAAAATGATGGCTGAACAGAGAAGATTCTTAGATGGAGAAGGGTAGAGATAATAAAAGGATGCCCAATATTTTTTACCGGCCAAAGCTCGCTGGTGGTTCTTCGCTTGAACCCAAATTTGAAATTTAGCATTGGGTTTGAGAAAGAAAAATGGAAACCCTGTCCCTAAAAGATCATTTCTTTTGGAATGGAGCATGAAGTGATAGGATGGGGAAACTGGAAAGTAAGAAGATGGAACAGGAAGATTTTCTGAAAGAACGAGAATTTCAAAGCTTTCCGGATGTGGAACGCTTACTCCACCTGCCCATCACACAACATGTAACTGGTTTTGGGTGTGACAGGGAGGTGGTAGTAGTTCCACTGTAACTAAGAATGGAGGGGTAAAGGGACACCAGTAAAGTTGGAGTATGTGAATAGATTTTCTGGACAAGTTCAGGGCATAACTTGCGTATTTTCGCACTGTTAGGTCACACTGCATTATAGAGACATCACCAGAGCTAACTAATTCTGAAAAAATTCTCTTCCTCTAGGATCTTCTTAACCAAATTCAGATCAAACTATTTTTCATAATTTTTATACTTGGAAGAAAAGAAAATAAGCACGACTTACCTAGAAAGTTAATCAAAACTTCCAGTGACATGGAAAATACCGTTGAAAATAAGGAAACCCATGATCCATCAAATAGCAAGTCTCTAGAGAAGAAAAACTACAAGCATGGTGAAACAAGTAAAATGGTAGTCCCCGTACCTTCTCCTCCCCACATCCTTCAAGAAATCCATACCGACTAAAGGTTGTAAGAGATTAATTGAGGGCTCCGAGAAAAGGGGAGGAAGGAAAGTAAATAAGGGAATGGAAGGATTAAAAAGTTGAAAAGAAGACAACTCACATGGATGACTAGAACAGGACAATTCACCAAGCTAATCTTTTCGACATTCTGAAAAAAATTGGAGGAAAAACATCAGTTTGTATAAGTGATATAGGGAGAGAAAAGATAATCAAATTGTAGCCAGTTAAGAGCGTAAATTACCTTATAAATGTCAAACCAATGTGTGTGTTTGAGAGGGTACAACACTCTTAGACCAGACAATATTGGACCATGTAAAACAACAGCTCTTAAATTTGGTGTGTGTGATGCAAGATCAACGGTTGGACCACTGCCAACAGATTGACCATATAGTATTAGCTGTTCATCTTTGACCTCGTACTGCTCCTTAAGGCATTTATGTACTGCATCAATGTCCGCGTACGTATTACACTCAGATGGCTGGTTCAGAGAAGGATAGTTTTTCATATTATGAGTAACAGCTGACAGCAGTAAGGAGAATAAACCCATAACACAACCTACTGTCACAAAACATTCCCATAAATGAAAGTTTTTCCACTGATACTTCATTGATATCGATTTTCGGATTTTTTGTTAGGTCCTTAGATATCTATTCAAGACTCCAAAAAACAAGTCATTTACGATATTAAGACAGAAAAAGACGAAGAGAAATAAAAGAAAGAGTCCAAAGAACATCCTAATCACACCTCTAAATGCACAAACAAAATAGCTAGAGCTAGTGTAGAAGGGAAGCAACAAAATGAAAAATAAAAAGACAATTTATGGTAGATGCATGAAAACGTTTTCTGGACATCCAACAACAACAATAACAACATACCCAATGTAATCCCACAAATTGGGTCTGGGGAGGGTAGGATGTCTGCAAGCCTTACCCCTACCTTCGTGAGGGTAGGGAGGTGTTGTTTCCCATAGACCCCCGGCTCAAAAGAGAAAATACTGAAGCACGGATGCAAGGAAATAATTTTCTAGACATACATGAAGATTTATTGACGTTAGCTCTCCAGCTGTACTGGAAAGGCTAATTATAAGGCTATCACCTTAAGATGGTACTCTGGATTAACATACACCTAATAATATACTCACTGAATAATAACATATCAACTAAATAGCCTTTAGCTACCTTTCTCAAGAAACCACATCAACTAAATTGTCATACATTGTAAGAAATCAAGAATTGATTACCCATTTCTGCAACATAAAACATACTATAGAGGCTCTACAACACACACAACAGACACAAAAACCAAGACGAAGGATCTCCTTGACATATTTTATTCATGAACTTCACTTGAGTATTTCAAAATGAATTATTCAAGCTTATGCTAGTTACATACAGGCAATTACACGCAACTTCTTAAAATCAGTTATTGTTCTTGCTTAAAGGGCGGTTGATGGCTTAAGAAATCCTCAGGATATTGGTTACCTAGAGCTAGGAAATGTCTTCCGTATGAGAAGGGGAAATCAACCATTTTTATAAAACACAAAGTAGCACTAAAAATGCTAAGTTGCATTTGGAAGGGTCCTAGAGAATTCACTGGACCTAGAACCGAAGCTTGCTAAATCATAAAAAGTGCTTTCACCTTATGGTTACCATGCCAACAGAGAATCTAAGCTCATGGTTCAACGACATCTAATGTGGTCGCTCAAAACAAGTAGATGATAGAACACTTGTGAAGAAAACATTGCCAATTTATACTTTTCACCAATACATTTTGTCTGATAAGATGGGAAATTCCCCTAGACTTGGATTTATAAGTCGGCTGAATGTTGTGCAGAAGGTTGCCTTTGTTGATTTACCCCTCCCCTCCACTTTCCCCAATCGAAATTAAAAAGGATAAAGCCACCATAGACATCATCATTTAAACAGACTTTCTGCTGTTATCAACCATGTAATACCATTTATGGTTATAGATATCTAACCTTTCCAGTCGACCGTCCATATCCAGAGTAATCATACCTAAACAAGCACACATGAGCAAGTCAGTGAAGTATAAGAAACCAAGGAAAATAGAAATCCTACTGTCTATTTTGATAAATTTCTATACCAAAACTGAGAAGAAAGAAGAGAAGGATTTAGACATAAAATCATGTGAAAATAAATTATTTGCATATTCATTAGACCTGCGGGACACTTCAATAAAAGTATGGTATAGAAAAAATAATACAGCACAGTCTTAAGCTACGACAAAAGAAAAACATTATCTTTATTCGTGTTCTCCCTCTACCAAACAAAAGAATTCTACTAAACCAATTTCTAAATAAACTCCACCAACAGTAGTGTTATGAACTTCATAATCCAGCTCCTTGTAATAAAATATTCTCAGTAATTAATCTAAGTCCTTGATGAGTTCTATATGATATCCTTCCTTACAGTATGACTTTTGAAGGAAGATCCAAATTCATAGCAAAAGGGAGAAAACTCGTATAGAAGAGCTTACAAAGGAGACATATATATGGAATTCCTTGCCAAGACACTTATCTTTTATAGATACAGGTAGGATATTGTATGTGCATCAAATAAAGAAAAAAAAATTAGCACTATCAGTTGCTGCTCTATATATATTCTCCTTTGCATTCTTTCCCTGGCTCTTTTGTGGCATTCCCTCCATGTAGTCGACATAAGTGTTTGTGAAGTACCCCAGAACAAATCTTGAATATGTGTTGCATGAAAAGGCAGAAACATAATTCAAGCATGTAAATGTTTTTCGATCATAAGAAGACTCTGAGGTGAACTCCTGCTGTTCCATTTTAAGTAAGGTTGCTCACTCACAAAAGTCAAACTAAAATCTTCCAAATCACTATAATGGTATGTGGTCATATCTTTGAAATCTAAAAGTTAGGATAAGAGAAAATTACACTTCACTAATGTCCCTTATTTATGCTCCATTTATTATTTAGGCTTAAACAGATAACTCTTCATTATATGAATTCTATGGAAAGATTTAGTTATTCTTTGCTATGTCTGCTTTGCTTTTGTATGTTATTTTGTAAATTGCTTTGTTATGAGTTATTTGAGCCGAGTGTCTTTCGGAAAGAGTGTGTCTACCTCCTGAGGTAAGTGTAAGGTCCGTACATCCTACAATCCCCGAACCCCACCTGATTGGATTAATCTGGATATGTTGTTTGTTGTTATCAAAACAATATATTTTCCTCAAAATATACCATAGCACACACTCAGGAGCAAGGTTTAAATCAGATGACAAAAAGAAACAAAGATTCAGCAAAATTGGATAATTTTGTTATAAGCAATTCTAAAGAGTACAGAGTAATGAGAATTTTACCCCATGAGATTGACCCGAAGACGAAGGCTTAACTCCACAAATAATTCAAACATTTGCCCCAAATCAGCAGCATTTCCATGAGAGTAAAGCATAGAGGCGGATGCCTTTAGATGTTTCACGTATACGGCGACGATTTCGTTTCCTCGGTGAGTCCGCAGCTTCAAAACGTCGACGTTTTCCCTCCTGGGTATCTCCGGTATGCATAATTTACCGCCACATGACTTGTCGGAAACAACCGTGTACGATGGAGGATTCGGTGGGAAAAAAGCGAATTTAGCGGCGATGGATGACGTCACACCGCCCATATTAATAACATACGATTCATAAATGGAAGTGTCCTTTTTCCTTCTGATGACGGTAACTTTATGAGTGGTGGCGCTGAGAGTTGCTGTGGTGGTGAACGGCGGCGCGTGAATGGGAAAGAGGAGCCGCGTTTAGAGAAATGAAATGTTGATCTTTGAAATTTCATATTTCTGTTATTACTCTCTCTGTGGATGGTTGTTACTCTCCTTCTAAAATACTGTATGACGTATTTTTTATTTCTCTATTACTTGATTACTTACTTTTATATACACATATTTAAAAATTATAAACAAAAAAGGTGATTTAATTAATTCACTCCTTGAAACGAAAAAAAAGTTTCTTGATATTTTAAAAAATATGAGAACATTTTTAAAAACAATTATTGCAATGGGGATATAAAAATATTATTAATACTTTCTTGATTTAGTAAGGTAATCAAATATGGGACAACTATTTTTATTAAGATGATCAACTAATATGGAACATAGGGAGTAATTCATAACATTTTTCGTATAATTTTGGAATATCTGAATTTTAATTTTAAAATATTAAATTATTCTAATCTAATTTAGTTTTGACAATTGATCAAATTGACTCTCGAAAAATAAAAAGTTATTTCAAACAAAGAAAGTATTATATTATATTGTTTTGTATATCATATTATATTATTTTGATGAATATAACACTATACATATTGGGACGTGACTTTCGATCTTGACTTAGACACGACCTCGACCCAGATCGAGATCATGAGTCAGTTCCCATGGATTTGGGATTTTGAGTTAGCTTTGGGTTTGGCCTTTTGGGTCTTAGGGTAAGTGGGGGTGTAGTGTTCGGTGTCATAATATATTATTAACCAAATACAAAAAGTTAAGTAAGGAAATCACTTATTTTTGCTTGAAATGATTTTCTTGGAAAATAAGTGATTTTCTTACTTAGCTTTTTGGTTAGTAAGAATTGATTTTTTATTCCAAGAATATTTATGTATAATATGAACAAATACTATGATAGTGAATGTAGATTCCCACACTTTAACACAAACCTAGACCCTTGTCCCGACCAGGAACATAATCCTATATAAACCTAACATTAACTCGAGACACAACTTTGACCCTTGCCTTGATTTGGGACTAGACCTCTAAACTTGACCCCACCTAAAACTTGATCCTCAAACTAACTCTAGCCTAACACTAAATTGGGACCCAACAACCAACCTAATCACAAGCCCCAATATGACGTTGACTTGTGTGCTAACCCTGTTCTTGATCCCTAATGAAGATCGAAGATCTGGTATTATGTTACAACCTGACTTTAACCTCGAGTAGGTGTCAAAATAGGTCAAATTTTAAGTGGGGTTCGGGGTTGAGATTAGGATTCGGTGTCGGATCTCGAGCCGAGATTGTAAGCTTGTCTCAAATTAAGGTTGGGTCTTCTGGCTCTAGGTCGGGGTCAGGTCCCCAAGACAGGGTAATGGTCAAATCTTAGTTTAGAATTGGATTCGAGGCTGGGGTTGGATCCTAAATTAAGGTTTAGGTTGGAGTAAGGTCTAATTCGAGGTTACAACCAAGTTTGGGGTTAGGATCGAGTCTTGGGTCGGGGTTAAGAGTTGGGTCCTAGTTTGAAGCTAGATCTCAAGCCGGGTCGAGATTTAGTGTCAGGTATCCGATTGAGTTTCGGCAGTAGAGTTTAGGATTAAGGCCGAGAGTCTAGTCTTCATAAAGAGTTCAATCTTAGGTAGGATTGGGGTCGAGGTTCTAATCTCTAGTAAGGGTTAGGCTTTAGGTCTAGGATTAGGAATCTACTCTCGGTTGGGATCAGAGTTGGAATACGGTTCTAGGTTGGGCTTGGGGTTGACTTACAAGTTCCGAGTTAGGGTTAGAAGTCTTGTTTCAGATCGTGGTTAAAATGAAGAGTTTGGTCCTAAGTTATTGTTCTAATTGAGGTCAGGGTCGGAATTTAGGCCTTGGGTCGCTTGGTGAGGTTGAAAAAGAGTTTAAAATTTCTTTTTCTTACTTTGATATAGTAATACTATTGTTAAATCATTCAACGTCATTCTTTTTCATAAACTACGACTCGTAGGTCACTTTCATCAGCAAAAATATTATAAATTACAATTGAAAATAAAATAATTAAATAAATAAATATTCAAGTTGATGTGCAAAGATTTCATTCTTTTTAGGAGATTCAAATTTATTGCAATAGGATTTACATCAATCCAGCCGTATAACTATTGACTTATCCTCTCTAGCATACAACAATTCAACAATGTCATATAGCTCAAACAACTTCAAACTAATTAAAGAGTCCAAAACTCCACTTTGTGTTGAATATAAAATGGAAAAGGGGCATATTTACCCCTCTATGCTCAGAAAAAGATCATATTTACCTCTGTACTCTTAAAAAAATGATCATATTTACCCTTCGTCATACTTTTTTGTATAGAAGTTTTGTGGTAGGTTTTCTGAATTTAGTTTCATCTCCTCTCCAATTTTCCATTAATAGCCACTGAAAACCAACTTGAATCTCCCATCTCCATTGTTGAACCTCACTTCACCTTCGCCATCATCTGAAATGATCGAGAAAACAGAGTTGTGTAGAATGTTGGAGAAATTCTACATATTTTTGAATAAATGCTAATTCAGCCATTTTGTGTTGTGATTAAAGATGAAAGTTAGCTCTAATTTACTTAACAAAAATATTGAATTGAATGTTAAAATTTATATTTAGTTCTAAAAAGGTGATTGTTGTTTGATATGAATGAGGAGATATATACTTTTTTACGTTTGTTCGAAGAGAAAACCCTTTAGAGAAAATTTAAGAAGAATCAAATTAGGCTTATTTTGGTTAGTGAATTGGGTTTAATGTGTGCAGTAGGTTAATGTAACATCTCGCAACTAGAAACGACTAGAAAAGAGGTTAAAATTTGAAAATATTTATTTTTGGAAAGAAAAAGAAAAATCTGAAAAATTATCCAAGTTAGGAAAGTGAGTTTTGGTCATTTTCAAACGACCATAGCTCCTAGCTCAGGATGAGTTATGAGTAGTTCCAGATAGAGTTGTCAATATGGGCTAGTCCACCCCATCCGGGCTAACATATACAGGCTTTGACATTTTACAAGTCAGGTCGGACTAGCCCATTTTTGGTGTGTGCCAGAAAACGATTGGTCCAACCCACAAGTACGTGGACTACAGGCTTGCCGGGCCAGCCCAGTTCTCTAAAAGTTATATTTTTTTTAGAACAACTTACAAAATTGACTATATTTATAAGGTTATTAAAGTTCAATAGCTATAAGTATGATACTTATAAAAAATGACTACAATTTAACTCTTTTTCTAGCTAAATTATTGTATATGTTTTTTATTTTTCTATTTATACATTGATACAGTTTTAATTACAATGAACTGAATAAGGAAACTGTATTAATTGTATGAATACAAATTAGTATCTTTATTTATAAATTTAAAGTATTAATATATCAAGATTACAAGTATTCGTAAAAACTTATTTTATTAGTATATCAAACAAGATAAAGTATAATAATTTAGCATATGAACACGATAATTTAAAAAATGAATACATTATTGTTAAACAAAAAATGAATACACTAATATAGTATACATATGAATACGTTGTTGTTAAACAAAAGATGAATATATTTGACAATATAGAAACAAAAAAATGAAAAATAATAGAATGTGTAGGTAGCAAAAGTGTGCAAGTATTCGGTTGTATAAAAAAATAAAAAAAAAATAGCAAATGTCAATTCCTTTTTGGTCAAGTTTTTGCTATAATACTTGAGGCTTGGTGTTGACTCATGTATTTGTTTATACAAAATAGTATTAATGTATCCAATTATACTTGTATTGCCAAATTAACCTTTCAAATTCGATAGGTTACTTATGTATCCAAATATACTTGTATTCAGAAATCACCATTTAAACTTGTGTTATATTAGAATACAAGTATCTATGTATATAACTATTATACTATTTACAAATTTGACAATCACACAAACCACAATCTCTTTTTGTTCGTGTTCTTCTTATACTATTTTTTTTAATCTCTTTTTGTCGTGTTCTTCTTATACTATTTTTTTGTATAACTATAGTCATTGTAATGTAGAAACAAGTCAATCGAAAGCCTATAAAAATAGATGTAACATATATGTATACAAATATATCTTCATAAAAACGAGGAGAAAATCAATTAAGTGATATCTGATGAATTCAAATTAAAAAACATGCTCCTAAAATCATCAAAAAGATCTTAAAATGAAAGAATTTGAGAGAAAAATACAGAAATTTAGTGATATAAGAAAATTGATGAAAGAGAAAGTATTAGTAAGGGTAAACATGGAGAACCAATCACATAGAACATGCCTAGACATAAGAAATTAGGTATGTAATAATAACTTTCTTATTTAATACATTAAGAACTTTTCTAATTATTTATATATATATTTAACTTTGCTATTTATTGTGTAATTATATCCATATAACACAAAAAAAATGAACTGTAGCTATTTAATTTAAATGTGTAAAATGTTTGCTATATTTTGTAATTTTTCCTTTTTTTATAATTATTAAATTAAATTATAATTTAAAAATATTATCATAAATATCAACAAAACAATATTATATAATGTTAATGTTACAACTTGTTAATCAAATCCATAAATAAAATTATCTTTATAATATTTATTAAGCTTTTTTCAAGTAAAAGTAGAAATATCTATATAGAAATATTAACCTGATTATTTTGAGTTTGGACTCTCTTTAATTTTAAATTTTAATATTATATTATAATTTTAATTCATTTTTACTGGTCCACGGGACGGTCCGCCGATATTTCTCAAGCCCCATAAATCAACATGCTTATTCAGGCCGGGCTAAAAAGCCCTTTTTTTAATTAGGCTCCAAAAATCTTAGCCCAATCCTATTAAATCTCGGGTTAGGATAGGCCGGCCCAACAGGCCTAACTCATATTGACGGCTCTAGTTTCAGATATAGTTGGAAAAACCTTAGAATAATCTTTCCAACGCCATCGAGTTTGCGCGATTTTGATATGGTATGAGTGAGATATGTCTTTTAGGAAGTTGGGTTGTTTGAATAAGAAAAGTCCAATCCGAATTTGAAAAGAACAAAGTTGTCTTTTTCTTACCCAATTTAATTAATCCATTTTTAGAAATTAATTGGGGTAAAATCAGACCTTTGTTCAGTTTTAGAAAAAGTAAAACTTACGCTAGGGCTCGGAGAAGAGAGAAAGGAAGAGAAAAGATGAGTGAAATCAAGAACGCTTAAGCTTTGCGCGTGGTTCTTCGGGGGTGATCTCTAAAAAGGTATGTGAGATCTCATAGTGTTGGGTTAGTTCACCCAAACACCAATCTTATTTAAATTCACCGAATCTAAGATATTTGAATGTTAAGAAAGTGAGCTTTAAAGAACATTGTTGAAAAATTCGTTGAATTCTTTATAGTCGTGATGTTGAAGTCTCTTGTTGATTTGATTCGTGTGTCCGACTGAATTTTTGAGTTAAATTTATTAGGTATTGAGGGCACTAATGATCCCAAGTGTTTGGGTAAACCATAATGGAAATTTTGAGGGTTTAGAGATGAAAAAACAAAGGAGAAAAGTTGGAGATTTTCTAGGCAAGGGTTGGGGCACCGCGCCTGCCAAACCGCCACAGAAAGTTCTTTGAACTTTTAGGGTTGGCGCCCTGCGCCTCTCAGAGCGTCAGGGACACCAGTTCTTTCCATTCTTCCCCCACCTTTTCGTACTAGTGCCTAAGTGATGACCTATGTTTCTTAGTTGATTCCAACACTCTAAGGTACATCTAAACATCATGAAATCATCCATAAACATGAGACAATGAACCTTGAATCCATAATCCAAGTCAAAGCAAAGTTCTTAAAGGTTTTCAAGCGTCTTTAGCGACGTTTTAACTTTGTTTTTAAGACTCAAGTTTCAAGTTAAGTAAAAAAAAAGAGTTTATTTCTCAAAAGTTATAAGGGAACTAAGTACTCTCTAAGAGTATATAAATATTTTCACATTTAAGATCAGAGGAAACTAAGATTTTCCAAAAGAGTTTTGAGCAAGAAAAGGAAACATTGATTCCAAGAGAGTTTTCAAAGATAAATGTCGAACAATTATCTCAACCCAGAGAAAGAAAATGTTTTAAAGATATGAGCTAAGTATATTTTCGGGAGTTGTATTGAGCACCGATATGGGAACGCGAGTTCATAATAACTCAAGTCTTCATAAACCATGTAACCATCATGGACATCAAAGGGTCATACTTTTAAGATGATTACTTAAGTTAAGTTAGTGGATTCACTAAGTTAAGTAAGGTCCTATACCGATGACAAGGTATATGATGGTCCTCGACAGCGTGAGGCAAAACGCTCTACCATCACTTAGGCTCATAGTGATGGTTGTCGATCAGAGAATCTCCCACAGAAGTTATATTACTTTAAATGAGTAAAATTAAGTTTGTTACTACTTTATCTTTAATGAACTAAGATTGTTTTCAGTTGCATCAAAGTTATATA
>NC_028639.1:6109726-6114817 GCF_001406875.1 Solanum pennellii
ATATATATATATATATATATATATTGCATGTGTTTTACCGCTTTATATTAAGTTGAATATCCATGAGTTGAGCAGAGCCAAGGTAAGTGTTTCCTTCTTACTCCTTTTCAAACTTAAGTTCTTTCAACATTCCAACTCACATGCTCGTACATTCAAGTATTGGTGTCAGTTGGCCTGCATCGTCTTATGATGCAGAGGCAGGTAACTTGGATTAGCATCCGGCGTACCGTTGATCCAGTGAGCAGCTCAGAATCAGTTGGTGAGTCTCGCTTTATTTAGGAGGAATTCTTTATCATTCAGTTACTGTTTTTAGTTTTCACTTGTTAAGATGATTAGGGGTCATGTTCCAACACCCCTCTTTATTTTAGAGGCTTCATAGACAGATAGTATCAGTTTCTTTAGTCTTTTCATTTCACTTGTAAAAGATTAAGACTTGAGTTGCCATTTTGGCTAAGTATTACTTTTAAGTTATTTCTTGAGTTATTTCTTGTGTTTAAGTCTTCTGCTGAGTAAGTAAGTCAGGACAAGGGTCCGCTCGAGGCCAGCAATGATCTTCTAGTGTCGGCCACGTCCAGAGTGTAGGTTCGGAGTGTGACAGTTAAAATCATTTAAATAATATTTTGATTTAATTAGGAGAAAATAAAATCCAAGTAGGCGCCTCATTGGTATTTTTATTTGGGAATATGGAGGTTTACGCAAATAAAGGATAAATATGACCGTAAAATTGAATAATAAAGGTAAATATATCATATAAGTATATAAAAGACAAATATGATCTTTTTCTAAGAATATAGGATTAAATATGATCCTTTTCCAGATATAAAATTACTCACTTTCCTATAGTAAATAAATTGGAGACGTGGAATATTTTTAGTTTGCTTCACTTTTTCATTCGCTGCACTAAAATAAACACAATGCAATGTGAATGTGAATCCATGAATTTACTTTATTTAGTTTATATGTTTTAAGTTTTTTTTGGAGGACACATTTATATTACAAACTCCATGAACCTATTAATAAAATAGGAAAAATTACGCGGTTAAGTAAATTTATATTATTTAATTATTTACATAGTTATAGTTTGCTATAATTAGCATTTGCGATTAACATTATACATTAATTACGTGGACTGATTTTGAGTTTGTATAATTAGTCACGTTTGTATATGTATAATTCGCCAGAATATAATAACGCACATGTATAATATACAATTATCTAACCGATATACATATACAATTTACTTGTCTCCCACTCTCTGCCCTCTCTCACTCACCTCTCTCCTTTCTCTCCCAATATCGCTTGCCTCTCTCCTCCATCTCCCAATCTCATTTTCATATATACAAATGCATATGTATAATATATAATTATATACATATACATATCACATTTCTCCCACTCTCTGCCCTCTCTCTTCCCTCTCCTAATCTCTCCCACCTCTCTCCTCCCTCTCCCAGTCTCGCTCGCGCCTCTCCTCCCTCTCCCAATCTCACTTGTCATATATACAAACACATATGTATAATATACAATTATCTAATCAATATACATATACAATTCACCTTTCTCCCACTCGTTTCCCCCTCTCTCGCCTCTCTCTTCTCTCTCCGAGTCTCGCTCGCCTCTCTCCTCCACATAACATGTAGCTATAAATTATAATTGTCAAACTATAGCTATGAAAAGCAATTAGACTATTTTTAAGTGGCTATATGTGAAAGTTCCCCTAAAATAATATTATTGGATGAAAACTCTTATTTATTCCTATAATAAATAAAAATGGTTTATTTTTTCTTGGAGAAAAACACTTCACATTGAGAGACATTGACTAAAAAGTAAAATTACCTAGAGAAGTACAAAACAACAACGTTTTTACATGTTGCTTGTTGTTTGACTTATAGTTGAATCCCCCAAGATAAAAATTATTATTGATATGCTCCAACTATTTTCTACGAAACATGTTGACATACCTATTAGCAAAACAAATTTTACTTTGGATCACTAATTCATGATCATCAAGATGATATTTCAATTCGAATAATTGAATGATACTATTATTTTTATATATAACAATCTCAACACTTATCATTTTAAACAAACTATTACGATATATTTCTGTCTCGACAAACATCCTAAAAATACAAGCTCATCATCATCATGAATACTAAATTAAATTCAATATTAAAATTTTTAACCCATGTTTCATAAAAAATGAATGACAAAGGCTATATTACAAACCAATATCATTAAAAAACAGATTTTCATTACTTAATGTCTACCCTTGTTAGCAGCCGCCTTTGGCTTATCACAAGGCAATCCTTCTTTATCTCCTTTACAAATTTGTGCAAAAAGATTATTTGGATAACCTCCTTGCTTATTCAAGGCATAAAACAGTCCAGTTGAACACCCGTTTTCGACGTTATTAATAAGTTCTGCGTACTTGCAAGCTATCTGCGTGAAGGCGTTACAACACACAAGAGGGTTGTAGTAAGGTCCTTTGCAAGTTCCTGTGATGGGTGTCAAGTCTTCCTTTTCGAAATCAACGGGGCAATCGTCCTTCACATACAACTTTTCAAGAAGGGCGCGGCCTCCTAGCATGTGACCATTTAGGGCATCATCTGCATAACAACAACTCAAAAGAGCTTATATATATAATAGAATTGTGAAGGTTTAGATGAAATTTTATGGCCCTAGTGAACCTAACTAGTAACTTCTATTGATCAAATCATGTATTTGTAATAAGTAACATTTATAGATGATTAATTTGTGAATTTAGTTATCGTTTTTTTGTTAATTTGAAACCATTATAAGAATATATAAACTTTAAAATCTAAACGCGTTTATGATGGAGTCTAGTAGGAAATAACACACTCACGAAAAAAAATATTGAAACGAAATAAAAATGGAGGACGAATATGATTGAGTAGTAAGTATCCTCTCCGTTCTTATCAAAGACTTGAATATGAATCTAAGAGATGGAGTCTCTGGGGCTGCTCAAGCATATTACTGGTCTAAAGCAAAAATTAAACGGAGACTCAAACTTAAAATTGTTAATAACTTCATATAATTGATTTGTTCTTGAAATTTTTTTAACTGAATAATATAACCAAATCTTATTTTAAATTACTTTATGAGATATAGTACTCCAAACATATCAAATTTCTTCTAATAATTTTTTCATTTCATACGAAAAGTTTAATTTTTCTACAAATTGTTTTCAATATTTGTTAAAAAATATATATAACTTATAAGCTATTATTATTAAAAAAAATTGTGACGCCTCAAAATTGAGGCCTAAGACACCTATCTTTTTTTTTTATATATATACTATTGAGCCAATGGGAACATGTTACCCTAGAGTCAAATTTTTAAAAGGCTTAAATCTAAATCAATCAGACTCCGTGACATCGAGAACAAGAGCATTGAAAATAAAATAAAATGAGAGGGATTAATTACATGAGACGTGGTTTGGGGAAGAGGAAGCCAAGCCAATTGCAAGGAAGAAGAAAAACAAGAAGAAGCATGATCTTTCAAATGCCATTGTTGCCTCTTCTTCTTCTTCTTATTTTCTTCTTCTTATTTTGATACACTTTTTTTTTTCCTTTGAATATTTTCACAATTTTTCTTCTTTATTTATAATGTAGAGAAAGATAGAAAGACTTGGAGAAAGAAAGGCTAAAAATGATTTAGTTTTTTCGTCCATTGATTTGTTCCTTATTCTAGGCCCTTAATTTCTCTTAGTTCCAAATAATCCAAACACTATTTTCCCAAAATTATATAAATTTCTTAAAAGTTATTTTCTATAACCAAAATCAGACATAAAATTTATTATGATAATTCATGCCTATTGTAACGATCGTTTTGAGCACTAAAATTTTTAATGTCAGAAAATACTTTCCGATAGATTTAAATGGGTGTATTGGACTATTCATAACTACAATTATAGAAATAATGGGGTATTTTTAATAACTTATTTAGTTGGTGGTTAAAGAATATAACATTAAAATTAGTAGGATTTAATATTTATTAACCCATAATTTATCCCCATATAATTTATACCCATATATATAATTAATAATGAAAATTAATTAATTAGTTAAAGAAATAAGGGTTGTTATTATTTAATATTGAAGATATGCAGCATGCCCTCTTCTTCTTGTTCGTAGCGTCGCCGACCACTTTGTTAACAAGATTACAGGTAAATCCAAGCCAATTCCAAATTTATGTTATAAATACTTATAGTTGGTTGCCATTAATTTCTTTATAATTATTGTGTTAAAGGGTTTTATTAATTGGATTATAGGAAGTATATAAAGAAATTGGGAGAAGTATTTAATGTTAGTGTTTCAGAGATTGGGGGATAAGGATTAAGATACTAATATATTATGGGTGGCGTCAATTGTTTAATAGGGGACGAAAAGGATAACAGTTAATTAGAATACATATATAAATAGAATAAAGTTAGCAGTGTGTTGTTAATATGAATTATGTATCACCAATGACCAATTGGATTTGAGGGAATATAATATGGTTATGAATAATGTTTTAGTGGGGGTAAAAATTGGTTTGGTGGCTGTGAAGTTATTATAACGTTATGGTGTTGGGTATATGGAAGATGGGAAACGTATAAAGAAGGTGTGGTAGCAAATTGAAATAAGCTATTGTAAGTTAATATGTAGGTACAATCTATGTGTTGGATTGGTTTAGTTACCCATCATATGCTATATGTGTATGGCATGTGTGATGAGTTGAAGTTTGATAGTGAGATATTATATAATAAATAAAGTTTGATATATTGAGATAGGTAATTAAATATTTGGTGTATTATACTATATGATTATTATTAAAATTGTGCTAAGTGGAGGAATTAAGACTTACTCTTAGGTTTGAATTTTAGGAAATATATATATATAAAGTTAGGTGAATTTTGGGTCTAGGCTAGACATAAAATAATATGAGTATTTATAGGCTTGTAAACTCATAAATTATGCATATATGCTTGATAGATTGGAAAAGTCGGAGGCATTGAGGAAAGGAAAGGTATTGGAGAAGTAGCTTGCTTGACTTCGGTTCTTCGGTGGAGGTAGGTTATGGTTTATG
>NC_028639.1:6116287-6118085 GCF_001406875.1 Solanum pennellii
TAATAAGTTTTGGATCTTCCGCATTATTTTTGTTATTCATAGTTGAACTATTGGTAAATGTTGGGGTTTAGATTTGTTGGTTCGCTCACCTAGTAGGTTAAGTGTTGGTGCCACTCACGACTCTTTTTGGGTCGTGACAAACTTGGTATCAGAGCGTTAGATTCGTTGGTCTCATCACACAAGGACAAGTCTAGTAGAGTCTTGAGGAACGGTACGGGGACGCCTTTACTTTTCTTCGAGATGCTATAGGACTTTAGGAAAACTCCATTCTTTCTTTCTTTCGTGCTATTACTTGGATCCAATTGGTATCTAGGTGATACAAATTGGTATTTGACATCCTTACTCTATTTCGAAGATGGTTAGAACAAGAGCAACAACTGTGCCAACACCAACACCGGCAAGACAGGGTGCGTCTAAGCCAACCATTGGGGCTGTAACTCGAGGAAGAGTAGTGGCAAGAGGCCGTGGTAGAGGTCGCAGGAGGACGCCCACTAGAGGCAGAGGACAAACACCTGGTCCAGCTAGGAATAGAGCAGTAACTCCTCCACCGACTGATGAGGTAGTGAGAGAAGGTGAGGAAGGGGAAAATGAGCAGGTTCAAGATAAAGAAGTACCACCCCAGCCTACCCCAGAGATGATTAATCAGGTTCTTACTTATCTTAGCGGGTTATCTGATCAGGGCCAGACACCTCCAGTGTTTTCTGCACCAGCACCTCAGGTTCAGGGAGTACAACATGCAGCTGCTGTGGCTCCCCGCATGGATGCATCATTGTAAGTAGGAACGTTTCCTCGATTGACTACAGAGTCTATAATGACAGGTGATCAGCATGAACTTTTCATTAAGTTCTTAAAGTTGAAACCTCCAGTCTTCAAGGGTGCTGAATCTGAAGATGCGTATGATTTTCCGGTTGATTGTCATGAGCTGCTACATAAGATGGACATAGTAGAATGATTCGGTGTTGAATTTGACCTACAAGTTTTAGGGGGATGCCAAAATGTGGTGGCGGTCGTATGTTGAGTGTCAACCAGCAAGGGCACCACCTATGACTTGGGCATCATTTTCTAGCTTATTTATGGAGAAGTATATACCCCGAACTTTGAGGGATAGGAGGAGAGATGAGTTCCTGAGCCTAGAGCAAGGAAAGATGTCTGTTGCTGCTTATGAGGCCAAATTTCGTGCACTATCCAGGTATGCCACTCAGCTTTGCTTCAGTCCACAAGAGCGGATTCGCCGCTTTGTGAAAGGATTGAGGTCAGATTTGCAGATTCCAGCCTTACAAGTAGCTGCTGCAGCAAAATCCTTTCAGGATGTGGTTGATTTTTTGATAGAGGTAGAGGGGGTGAAGCCAGACGACTTCACCACAGCATCGACATTTAAGAAGTTTCGTAAGGGAGGTGAGTTTAGTGGTTCTTACTCCAGCGGGCAAAGTTCAGGAGGTTATCCAGCCCGTCCTATTCAGTCTTCATTGCAGGCTTCAGCTGGGGGGCCATCACAGACCAGTCGGCCTTTTTCTGAGTTTGGAGGTTATCTCCAGACTTCGTCATTTTCACAGAGACCTGTACTTGACTCCAGAAATTGTTATGGATGTGGAGAGGCTGGACATATTAGGAAATATTGTCCAAAACAAAGTTACAGACCCCCAGTAGTTAGAGGTAGAGGTGGTCATGGTAGAGACCGCCATTCTGGAGGACGTAATGGCCAAGGTAATGGTGGTCACCAATTCAATCGGGGTGGCGGGCAAGTTGGAACTACTGCAGCGCAGCTTGGTAGGGGCAATGGACAGACAGGTGATAGGGC
>NC_028639.1:6119163-6128689 GCF_001406875.1 Solanum pennellii
GGATGATACTTCCAAAGTACCTTCGATTGAGTCTGTTTCGATAGTCCGTGAGTTTCTGGATGTGTTTCTTGCACACCTTCCTGGTATGCCACCGGATAGGGATATTGATTTTTGTATTGATCTAGAGCCGGATACTCGCCCCATTTCCATTCCCCCTTATAGAATGGCTCCAGCTGAGTTAAGGGAGTTAAAGGCCTAACTTCAGGAGTTGTTAGGTAAAGGTTTTATTAGACCGAGTGCATCCCCTTGGGGTGCTCCTATTTTATTTGTGAAGAAGAAAGATAGAAGTTTTCGGATGTGCATAGACTACAGGCAGCTGAATAAGGTAACTATTAAGAACAAGTATCCCATTCCTTGCATTGATGATTTGTCCAATCAGTTACAAGGTGCTTGTGTCTTCTCTAAAATTGATTTGAGATCTGGTTATCAGCAATTGAAAATACGGGCAACAGAGTGCCAAAGACTGCTTTTCGAACCAGGTATGGGCATTATGAATTCTTAGTAATGTCTTTTGGGCTTACAAATGCCCCTGCTGCTTTTATGAGCCTGATGAACGGAATTTTTAAGCCATATCTGGACCTCTTTGTTATTGTATTTATTGATGATATACTGATATACTCAAAGAGCAGGAAAGAACATGAGGAGCATTTGAGAATTGTATTGGAGTTGTTAAGGGAGAAAAGGCTTTATGAAAAATTCTCCAAGTGTGAGTTTTGGCTCGATTCAGTGTCTTTCTTGGGGCACGTGGTTTCTAAGGATGGAGTGATGGTGGATCGTTCTAAGATTGAAGCAGTGAAGAGTTGGGTAAGACATACTAATGTTGCAGAGGTAAGGAGCTTTGTTGGTTTAGCTAGCTACTACCGTCGATTCGTCAAGGGATTTTCTTCTATTGCTTCCCAGCTGACAAATTTGACTAAGCACTATGTTCCATTTGTATGGTCGGACGAATGTGAAGAAAGATTTCAGAAACTCAAGACCTTGTTGACTACTGCACCAATTCTTACCTTGCCAGTGGAAGGTAAGAATTTTATTGTTTATTGTGATGCATCTTATTTTGGTTTGGGTGCAGTGCTAATGCAGGAGAGGAATGTAATTGCTTATGCTTCGAGGCAATTAAAAGTGCATAACCGTAACTATCCGACCCATGATTTGGAGTTGGCTGCAGTTGTATTTGCATTAAAGCAATGGAGACATTATCTATATGGGGTCAAGTGTGAAGTTTATACAGATCATCGTAGTTTACAGTATGTCTTTACTCAGAAAGATTTGAATTTGAGGCAGAGGAGGTGGATGGAACTATTGAAAGACTATGATATTACTATTTTGTATCACCCAGGAAAAGCTAATGTTGTGGAAGATGCTTTAAGTAGAAAAGCAGGGAGCATGGGTAGTTTAGCCCACTTACAGGTTTCTAGACCCCACTGGCTAGAGAGTTTCAGACTTTGGCTAATGACTTTATGAGGCTGGAAGTACTAGAGAAAGGAGGATTTTTGGCCTGTGTGGAGGCAAGATCTTCTTTTCTTGAGAAGATTAAGGGAAATCAGTTTGCTGATGAGAAGCTAAGTCGAATTCGAGATATGGTATTGCGAGGAGAGGCTAAAGAGGCAGCAATTGATGAAGAAGGTGTCTTGAGGATTAAGGGAAGGGTATGTGTGCCCCGTGTGGATGATTTGATTCACACTATTCTTACAGAGGCTCATAGTTCAAGGTATTCTATACATCCTGGTGCAACCAAGATGTATCGTGATCTAAAGCAACATTTTTGGTGGAGTAGAATGAAGCGTGACATTGTTGATTTTGTTGCCCAATGTTCGAATTGTCAGCAGGTAAAGTATGAACACCAGAGGCCTGGACGGACACTTCAGAGAATGCCCATTCCTGAATGGAAGTGGGAAAGAATTGCAATGGATTTCGTAGTTGGTCTTCCAAAGACATTAGGTAAGTTTGATTCTATTTGGGTAATTGTTGACAGGTTAACTAAGTCTGCTCACTTCATTCCGGTTAAGATGACTTACAATGCCGAGAAGTTAGCCAAACTCTATGTCTCTGAGATTGTTCGATTGCATGGAGTTCCACTTTCCATCATATCCGATAGAGGTACGCAATTTACTTCTAAGTTTTGGAGGTCATTACATGTTGAATTAGGTACTAGACTGGATTTTAGTACTGCATTTCACCCTCAGACGATGGTCAGTCTGAGCGAACGATTCAAGTGTTGGCGGATATGCTTCGTGCATGTGTGATAGAATTTGGTGGTCATTGGGATAAATTTTTACCTTTGGCAGAGTTTTCATACAACAATAGCTATCACTCGAAAATTGATATGGCGCCATTTGAGGCATTGTATGGGAGGAGATGCAGGTCACCCATTGGTTGGTTTGATGCATTTGAGGTTAGACCCTGGGGTACTGATCTTCTGAGGGAATCATTAGAGAAAGTGAAATTTATTCAAGAAAAGCTTTTAGCCGCTCAGAGTAGGCAGAAGGAATATGCAGATCGAAAGGTTAGAGACTTGGATCTTATAGAGGGTGAACAAGTCTTGCTAAAGGTTTCACCCATGAAAGGTGTGATGCGGTTTGGTAAGAGAGGTAAGCTAAGTCCGAGGTATATTGGACCATTTGAAGTACTTAAGCGCGTGGGGGAGGTGGCCTATGAATTAGCCTTGCCTCCAGGACTGTCAGGAGTGCACCCGGTGTTTCATGTGTCTATGCTAAAAAAATACCATGGTGATGGAAACTACATTATTAGTTGGGATTCAGTTCTTCTTGATGAGAATTTGTCTTATGAGGAGGAGCCTGTTGCTATTCTAGATAGGGAGGTCCGCAAGTTGAGATCAAAGGAGATTGCATCTATCAAGGTTCAGTGGAAGAATCGGCCAGTTGGAGTCCACTTGGGAGAGTGAGGTTGATATGCAAGAAAGATATCCACATCTTTTTACAGACTCAGGTACTTTTTCCCGCCCTTGCCTTTCTTCCTATGATCGTTCTAGGACGAACGATGGGTAAATTGGAATCTATTGTAACGATCATTTTGATCGTTTTGAGCACTAGAATTTTTAATGTCAGAAAATACTTTCCGATAGATTTAAATGGGTGTTTTGGACTATTCATAACTACAATTATAGAAATAATGTGGTATTTTTAATAACTTATTTAGTTGGTGGTTAAAGAATATAACATTAAAATTAGTAGGATTTAATATTTAGTAACCCATAATTTATCCCCATATAATTTATACCCATATATATAATTAATAATGAAAATTAATTAATTAGTTAAAGAAATAAGGGTTGTTATTATTTAATATTGAAGATAGGCGGCATGCCCTCTTCTTCTTGTTCGTAGCGTCGCCGACCACTTTGTTAACAAGGCTACAGGTAAATCCAAGCCAATTCCAAATTTATGTTATAAATACTTATAGTTGGTTGCCATTAATTTCTTTATTATTATTGTGTTAAAGGGTTTTATTAAGTGGATTATAGGAAGTATATAAAGAAATTGGGAGAAGTATTTAATGTTAGTGTTTCTGAGATTGGGGGATAAGGTTTAAGATACTAATTTATTATGGGTGGCGTCAATTGTTTAATAGGAGACGAAAAGGGTAACAATTAATTAGAATACATATATAAATAGAATAAAGTTAGCAGTGTGTTGCTAATATGAATTATGTATCACCAATGACCAATTGGATTTGAGGGAATATAATATGGTTATGAGTAATGTTTTAGTGGGGGTAAAAATTGGTTTGGTGGCTGTGAAGTTATTATAACGTTATGGTGTTGGGTATATGGAAGATGGGAAACGTATAAAGAAGGTGTGGTAGCAAATTGAAATAAGCTATTGTAAGTTAATATGTAGGTACAATCTATGTGTTGGATTGGTTTAGTTACCCATCATATGCTATATGTGTATGGCATGTGTGATGAGTTCAAGTTTGATAGTGAGATATTATATAATAAATAAAGTTTGATATATTGAGATAGGTAATTAAATATTTGGTGTATTATACTATATGATTATTATTAAAATTGTGCTAAGTGGAGGAATTAAGACTTACTCTTAGGTTTGAATTTTAGGAAATATATATATATATATATATATATATATAAAGTTAGGTGAATTTTGGGTCTACGCTAGACATAAAATAATATGAGTATTTATGGGCTTGTAAACTCATAAATTATGCATATATGCTTGATAGATTGGAATAGTCGGAGGCATTGAGGAAAGGAAAGGTATTGGAGAAGTAGCTTGCTTGACTTCGGTTCTTCGTTGGAGGTAGGTTATGGTTTATTTCTATGTGATAGATAAACTCTAAATAGCGATTGATATGTATTGCATGATATTGTAAAGTTTCCTATGTACTTGATTGTGTGGTTGTATGTTTTGATTGTGTGGTTTGTGGTTGGCCTAAAATTATGAGACTGTTGAATTCTAATCTTGAACCCTCTCTATTAAAATGACGCCTTGAATTAAGAAGGCTTGATGAAATAAAATAATGAGATAATTGGATCGGAGTGCCACGTTCCGACACGGTATTGTGGGATCGGAGTGTCACGTTCCGACACGGTATATGGGATCGGAGTGTCACGTTCCGACACGATAACATCAAAGGAAAGGAATCTTGAATTAACTTAATATACTCAATCTCAAAGAACCTATTTTCCAAATGAGTATGGTGTGGAGGCATGAGTCCTCATAGGTGTGCTTGATATTGTGATTGGTGGTGTACCTATTATGGTGTTGTTGTCAATGGTTCATGTGTTTGTTGTTTGCCACCTGTTAAGTATTGTAGTTGATTTTATATTATTATTCAATGTATATTGGTTTCTATTTTGAGTTGGCCGATGATACCTACTCAGTACGTGTTCCTTGTACTGACCCCTACTTGTATTTTCTTCTTTGTTCTTTTGTGGAGTGCAGCAAGTGTACCATCGACTTCGACTCGCCCTCAGCTCTAGTCAGTCTCCAGCACATCATAGTTCAGGGTGAGCTATTATTTCTAGCTCGTGCTGGATTCTCTCATTCACGTCTTGATGTCTTTGAATTTCGGACATGGACCATCTTTTTACTTATTTTGGTTTTCTTAAATACTCTTAGACTTGGTAATTTGAGGATAGATGTTCTTGATGTGATGACTTCCAGATTTTGGGGATAATAAGTGTTAAACTTTAGAAGCCTATTTAATTGGTTACATTAATAAGTTTTGGATCTTCCGCATTATTTTTGTTATTCATAGTTGAACTATTGGTAAATGTTGAGGTTTAGATTTGTTGGTTCGTTCACCTAGTAGGTTAAGTGTGGGTGCCACTCACGACTCTTTTTGGATCGTGACACCTCTCTTGTTTTACCAATATATTTTCCCAAACGACCCTTAATGCAATCTATGGATAAAAGGGCAAGTTACATATTTGTAGTCATATTCACATATTAAATATAGATTTAAAAAAATCATTTTTATTGGTTTTTAATTTGATGGACAACTATTTATGTTCATTTCTCTTGTTAAAATCGGCTTGTTGGGTCTATCCGTGTCCCCCACCCCCACCCCACCCCACCCCAAACAAAAAGCACACAAATCCCACACTATTTAGAGCTTAATTATGTCTCTTCATTTCATTGTTCGAAATTGTCTTTTGTTCTATATTTTATTAAAATATTAGTGGATTAAATTAGGTGTAATTTATGTACATAAAAGTGATTTATGTGTATACGGATACACTAGATACATGTAATATCTGATTTAAAAATTGAAGGAGTGGTTTATCTGACTTAAAATCTAGTACGAAATTATTGAAAGAGAAGTATCGAAAACACCTCTAAACTTGACACCAATTATTAGTTTCAACTCCGAACACTCAAAAATACTATTTACTTGACTAACTTAACTTAAATGTACCCCGATCTTCCAACATGAGTGATACAACCTTAAATTCTCAAGTTTTGAATGTTTTCAACACTTCCCTTGAAAGTGAAAATAAAGTAGAAACCGATCATCAATAACTCAAATGTTAGTAGTTTCATTTGCAAAAACTTGCAACAACAGTGGCAATAGAGAAAGGAAACCCAAAACGTAAGCACACGGAGCTCGATAATAGGTCAAACTAGAGCAAATTGATAGAATTATCCTCGATTGAAACTCCCTCTTATTAAGTATGAGATGATGCACATTCAAAATTCTTGAAAAGAAATGTTAACAATTTATTAAGAAGATATATTCACATCTAATAATACATTTAGATTAAATATATATTATTTGTATTTAACATGGTTCAATTAATCTAAATATAATAACGTACTACTCTATATGAATGATACGTATTCTAATTTCTCTGTCATATAATGTGTACGGTATGTATTTATGCATATTTACATTGTATATGTTCATGTTGGGTTTGAATAATTATCAATATATACTTTAATTTATTGCATGTTACTTAGATGATACTGGGTGTTAAAAATGAACCCATATAAGTAATTCATTTAATTCGCTAAAAATTTTATGGGTTGGACTCAAGATAATTTGAATTAGATCAATCTCAACTCATCAAGTTTTAACCTAATTTAAAAGAATCTTCAAATGAACCCAATATAATTTTCACTTTCAACATTTTTTAATACTCTTTATTTGCATTCGTGTAATGTATGTTCCCATATTGAAGGTATAGATTACAATCTATTAAAATATCTTTTAGAATTTATCAATCCATTTATAACTTATTTTGTTTATTTTCTTGAGTTGAAATTCAAATTGTGGTGATAAAAGATAAATAACGATATGTTAAAATTATGAGCAATTTTCACATATAGCAAATACAAAATTCATATTTATATGTTATAGCGAAGTTTGCATAATTGCGCTTCATAGCAGACATTAATAAGTATAATTCGCTATACATATACAAAGAAACCAATTATATAATTCGCTATACATATACAAAAAAAGCAGTTGTGTACAAATCAATTGTATTATTTGTGTATGTATAAAACGAGAAAGAGAGAAAGACAAAAGAAAATTGGGTAGGGTAATATTTATATTGTACAACTATAAGTGTATAGGACGAAGATATGTGTATTTGCAAGTGTATATACAATTTTCTTTCGCTTTATACAAATAGAAACGTAATTTATGCATTTCGTTCCTGTTTGTATAAGCGATAGAGGTGAGGGTGGCGAGCGAGATCTAGGAGAGTGGCGAACGAGATCTGGGAGAGGGGAGAGAGGGGAACAAAAATATATGTATATATACGATTTTTTTCTCGCTTTATACAAACAGAAACACATTTTATACACTTGTGTTTGTATTAAAGTGAGAGGGAGCGAGCGAGAGATGGAGCGGAGAGGGAGAGTGGCGAGCGAGAGTTTGAGGGAGAGAGGTGACTAGCAAACAGTTTGCTACGGGGCACAATTAAATCAAAGTGTGGTTATAGCATTTAATTTGATTTATTAGTTTGTCATTATATATAATTTTCCCTAAAACTAATTAGATTAAGCGGATCAAATTGGTCGGTCATGACCCAATCCAACTTTTAGCCCATTTGAACCAAAGTAAATTTGGACGGGTTATGACCCAATCCAATTTCTATTTCGGATAAATTTTCGGAACCACATAGTTTTAATATGAAATTACAATCTACCATTCTTTAGTTTGTAATTACGTTAATCCCTTAAAAGGTAACAAAAATCATATGTAACTGGATAATTAAAGAGTATCTTGAATATATTATAACATAAATTAGATACATAATATGTAGCTCGGATACATAATATGTAGCACGAATACATTATAAAATAAAATTGATACATAATACGTAGCTCGGATACATTAAATACTGACTCAGATACATTAATATTTAGCTCAAATACATTAAAAAAATAAGACATTGTAGAGGTTTTTACAAATAGAAGGGAATATTGAAAATAAGGAAAACATAAGACGTGTATTTCAGTAATTTTTCCGTTCTATTTCAACTCATTTTAATATATTAAATTTTAATATAAAATAAAGAAAGTAAATTTTTTTGTAATTTTGTAAAGGTTTCCGCTATAAACATTAAATAATAATAAGTGGCTGAATCGCGATAAGCTAGATAATTTTTGTGTAAATTTTGTATATAACATTTTATACAGTAATATTATCAAGTTATGGCATTAGATTTTCAATTTCATTGTGTAGCATTTAATATCTCACTCTATAGCATTTTATTAACAATTATATTGTTAATTATAATTTATTAAAAAGAAACAATTAATTAAAAATTAAGGGGATAAAGTAATAATGGATAATTAATGTTAATAATTAACACACTAACAACACAAATCATGAAACTTTTGTTTCTTTATTAATTGCTACATTTAATGCATGTAGACACGTTTGTGAATATGAATAGTTGCACTTTTAGGGAGTTAAATTAAAGTTAAATATATGATTAGCACGTTTTTAGGGATATTAGATATTTTTAAATTATCATTATTGCCTTAAATATCTCTAGTTAGTTAAAATAATTTTTTTTGAATTAATTCCTTAAAAAACTTTGTCAACTAGATAATAACACATAATATTTTCAGATTTGCATTTTCAATCAAATTTAGATCAACTTTACAATTATTATTCATTCCAAAATTTCACTATTATTTTCAGATTGATTTCAACGTATAAGTCATTTTTTTCTAAAAATTCAAGAATATTTTTATAGCTGCATATTTCACTTCTTTTTTTTGTAACCTGATAAATTTTGGCGTACAATTATTGTTTCTATTTAAATTATAATATATGTTCTTGTATTAATTTTGTATTGAAAATGTATTGTGTTTGTTTAATTTTAGTATTGTATAGGACAGTGAATGATATATTAACTGTGTATGAAGTGTGTATGAATTATATGAACGGATTATAAATCTGTGTAAAGTTGAAGTCTGAATTTTTTTAATAGTGTATGAAGATTATACGAAACGTGTATCATTTGTTTGTGAAAGTTCATTTATTTTTTTTTCAAAATTACAGTATATGTTTCTAATGAAATTAGAATATATGTTTTATAATAGTTTTGTACAACGGGTAGACCAAAACTTGAAAGATGGAAGGGGTTTGCTGACGTGAAACTCAAAAGGACAAAAATGACTTGCAGTAGATGCCGTCAAGTTAGACACAATAGGAAGACATGTTCAAATTATCTGTCACGACCCAAAACGGGCCGCGAGTGGCACCCACACTTATCCTACTATGTGAGCGAACCAACCAATCTATACCCCAACATTTCAACCATAAATAACAAAATATAATGCGGAAGACTTAAAACTCATTAATGAAAATCGATTAAATAACTTCTAAAAAACTCAATACTTATTGTTCCCAAAAACTGGAAGTCATCACCACAAGAACATCTATCCTCAAATTACTAAATCTAAGAATATCTAGGAAGCTAAAATAAATAAAACAGTTAGTCCATGCCGGAACTTCAAGGCATCAAGACATGAAGAAGAAGATCCAGTCCAAGCTAGAAGCATTAGCTCACCCTGAGATCTGA
>NC_028639.1:6130279-6140691 GCF_001406875.1 Solanum pennellii
ATATATATATCATTTGTTTCTGTTACATATGTCAAAGTTCAATATGACATTCATAATTCATACAATGTTTATACATTATAAATATACATTGAACTATACTATCATTCATAAAATGTTCATATAGTATTCATACAATGTTCATACAGTATTCATACAATGTTCATATATGTACCATTTGTTTCTGTTACATATATCCAAGTTCAATATGAGATTCAAAATTCATACAATGTTTATACATTATATATATACATTGAACTTTATTGTCATTCATAAAATGTTTATATAGTATTCATTCAATGATCATATATATACTATTTGTTTCTGTTACATATATCAAAGTTCAATATGACATTCATAATTTATACAATATGTATACATTTTTCATACAATGTTCATATATTTTTGCATATTGCAATCGAAATTTATACAAAAATCATACACATTTAATAAAGTGCAAATATTCATTTAAGCATACTACCATTAAATACAACAATTAATATATTATGACATATATAGTTAAATATATTTTACACAACATGCAGACATGAGTGTTACAAGATCTCTACTACTGAATTTTTGTGACAAGTCAGAATCATCTGTTGGTTTCACACACCAAGAAGACGACGAAGAAGAAGAAATTGATGAACTATGTGAAGCAATAAGTTGTATGAGTGTTAATGTATGACAGAAATTTGCTGTCAAACGCACCAAGTTTGTGTACAATAATGACGATGAATTTGTAGGAGTTGAGGAGGAATCTGCAGCTTCATCAGAAAGGATTGACTAATCCTAAAGAAAAAGGAACCTTTACTTTGCAACTTCACCAACCCAAATCATTCAAGTCTCTAGACATGCTTATGGATTCTCAGTCAGAAGAATTCTGCATGTATCCGGAAATCATCGTTGTCCAAGAAATAGCGTTTTTAACTTTCATTCTATCAAAAACTGACCTTGCAATCCTAACCTTACCACACTTCATATAGAAATCAATAAGAACATTACTCACTGTAACATCCATCTCCGCTCCCCGTCTAAGCACATAACAATGAATTTCCTTTCCTCCTTTAATATACTCAAGCAACGAACAAGCACCCAAGATACTCAAAATCACATAATTATCAGGTACAACATCAATCTTCAACATATTCCTTAATAGCTGCAATGAAATTTCACTCTTCCCCACATTAACACACGCTGCAATAATCGCAGTCCAAGTAGCCGTACTCTTTACCAACAAATCATTAAAAACTCGCCTCGCTGACCCTATATCTCCACCCTTCGAGTAAAAATTGATCAAAGACGTCCCTACATTACACAACAATGAATTATGTATATAGCATTATATATACCTTTCTTAAACATTCTATATGAACTTAATGGGGAACTGATCTGAGAGGGATGTTTGTGTTTTGGGATGAACCGATCTGAGAGAGAGGGATAATGGGGAAGATGATTGAGGCCGGATTTGGGTAAGATCAAAAAATGATTGCGTATTGGAAACTGATCACGCGTGATTGGGAGAGATGGAGTGTATTGGGAGAAGATGATTGTGTATTGGTTGAGAAGGGGGTGAATAGTTATTGGGTAACCGTATAATAGGTAATTTATTAAAATCAAATCCCGATTATTTAGATTGTTTTTTAAAAGATAACTATATAATGTGAAGTTTAATTAATATTTAATTATTAATAATTTATTATTTATATTAAAAGCTTTAAGAGGTAATTGATTAATCAGTAAAAATTTAAAGAGTTTGGTTTATAAAAGGTAAGTGAATAAATAAAAGTAATTATTTAAATAATAAATTAATTTTTTTAAATTAATATATTATTAATTGATATGGTATAACTTGATAATAATATGCTTTAAGTAGTTTATTTTTAAAGAGTATGAATTAATTTTTTAATTACTATATTATTAATTGATATGCTATAACTTGATAATAATATGCTATTAGTAGTTTATTTTTAAAGAGTATGAATTAATTTTTTTAATTAATATATAATTAATTGATATGCTATAACTTGATAATAATATGCTATAAGTAATTTTTTTTGAAGAGTATGATTATAACTTTGATATTTATCATCTCAAATGCGTGTGGAATGTTAATTTTACATAAATTTTTCATTTTTGAATCCTTCATCACTAAGAAGGCCCAAAATTGTTGAACTGTGAAGTTCTGATTGAAGAATCAATTTGTTAAGCTAACTAAGACATATTTAATCAATGATTAAGTGGAATCGCTGATTTGAGAGTTTAACTTTTATATAATAATAATAGAAGAAATTATTATATTATTAGGTCATTAAAACTTAATAATATGAGATTTGTTCATATAAAAAACACCAGAATAATCTGACTAGAAAGTCGATCAAAATTTGATTTAAAAATATGGAATTAGTATCTAAAGAAATATTGCATATTAAATTGCTATAATGTGATTTTTGTATCCTATGTATTATATAGATGTTTATTTCATATTCAAGTGACTAAATATACTACATGAGAAAAAAATTTTAACATGGTAAAAGAGAAGCCCAAGGTAAGGACACGTTAAAGTAATAGATTTTCATTTAAACTATATCATCATTTTCTTTTTATCACCAATGTGAGACTTCTTTATAATCTTTCTTACGCTTTGGTTTAAAATTTTAAGGGTGGATACATTAATATAGAGGTCCGACTAACATAAAAAAATTAGAGTTGAGATTGTTATTGCATCTAATATCATGTGGGAATGTGTGATCATCTCATATAAAAGCTTAAACTATTAGATAAAACATATTTATATGTACAATTATATCCTTAATATATCCCCTCACGTTCAAATTTGATTTGTAATTGTCTCATATAAAAGCATAACTTATTAGATAAAACATACTTATATTTACTTAATTATATCCTTAATGTATCCCCTCACGTGCTAGTTTGATATATTTGCTTTGTGGATCATACACATGGAATTCTTTTGGAATGTTGATGGTGGTGATATTCTAAGATTATTAATTTATCCATTCTGCTACCATGTTAAAGAAATGAAATTGAGCCTTGTTCAGTCCAATAATGTGTGTGTATATGTATATGTATATGTGTATTAGGTGTTGAACCCCTTCGATTAGTCTGTGTGTTTAGTTTTTTGAATCTTAAATTATTTATTGAAAATTCTAGCTCTACCACTAATTTTAGATAGTAACGTTCAAAGTTATTGTCAAATATTATATCAACAACCTTTAAGGCATATACCAAACCAATAATTCTTTTCAAATTTGAACACACAGTTTAACTTGATATAACTTTAAATCACTAATTCAAAATGTGTATCAAATATTTAATGTTAAGAGTTATGTTACAAGAAAAACATCATTTCCTTCCTTTTATTAGATATTAGAAATACTTTTACCGATCAAGCCTGTTCATCATAATTATAATTAATAAATTCAAATATTTTATGACTTATGAAAGTTGTATAAAATATTTTATATAGTATACTAGGTGATGAGACTTTAAAAGTTATTACTTTATCCTTGAATGTTTCTAAAAACATTACAAAAGCTTTTAAGAACGAAAGAAATATGTGCAAGATGGATGAAACACCTCCCTTGTTTATTGAATAAATTTGGACAAAAGTAGTCTACATTTTCTTAAATGGTTATCAAAGAAAAAATATAGTAGCTCCAATAATCACATGTAGATCCTAGCAAAAAGTAGGAAATGACAATGAATTTTAGCTACAATCCATTTTCAGTTGCTAAATTGTGATAATTTCATTATGTAATTATGTTTTAATTGCAAAAATAAAAAATAATAAGTATATTTTAGAGCAACCAAACTATTCATAAAAATTAAAACATGTTACCAAATTCTGCTACCTGAATATTTAACATACACATGAACTAATATATATATATAGTTAAAAATATGAGAAAAGTCATGAAAGATGATTTATTGTCTACAATGCAATGAAAAAATTATACACATATAATGAATTAATGAAAAGAGATTATTATTTTTAATCAAGTGTAGACAATGATCTCCAATATTGTTAGATCTATTAATTATACACTATCATTTATAATTTTTAGGAAAAAGATATACAAATGTCTAGACTAAGGAATTGAATCAATGCAAAATGCTACACACACATTCCAAATTCTCAAAAGGAGAATTTATTAAGGAGATATATTCATGCTAATTAGTGATATGTATAGATTAAATTATTTTTATTTAAGGTGTTTTAGTTAATCCAAACATAACACATATACTCTGTGTATTACATGTATTTATGCATAAAAATTATCATATAATATCTTTATGCAAATATTCAACATGATCATTACATGGAGTTGTTTGTTTCAAAAGTTTAACTTTCATATATTGAAAATGCGAAAAAAAATTATATTATCAAATCGGAAACTTATAAAAACTGAAATTAGTATCTAAAAAAATTAAATTACATTGCAATGTGATTTTTGTATTCCATGTATATATAAAAGTTTTAATTTATATTCAAGTGACTAAATTATACTCAACTAAAATAAAAAAGCAAGAACTTGTCAAAAATAAATAAATTTCAAATCTAAGTCAGTCTTAAATTTAGTATAAGAGCTAAGGATTATTCAAACCATTTAGAAAAATCATCATTCTCTTTCATCACCAATGTGAGAGTTCTTCACAATACGTGTCACATGCAAGAATGAAAAGTTAAAGTGTGGACAATTTAATTTGGAGGTCCAACCAACATTGAAAAGTAAAATTGAGATGATTCTTGTTCTCATACTGGAATGTGTGATCATCTCATATATAGTCTAAGCTATTAGATAAATTGCACTTATATTTACATAATTATATCTTCAATATGTCCTCTCACATACGAGTTTGATATATTTATTTTATGGATCAAACACATGAAATTCTTTTTTATAATGAATGCTGGTGATATTCTATCTCAACACCTTCACTACCATGTTAAGAAAATGGATATTGAGTCTTAGCTCAATAAACTAACTTAAGAGGTGAAAATCATCCAAGTCATATAAAGAGATGATTGATATCCTTTACCATCGATACAAGACTTCTTCACATGATAATACAAATGAGGCAGGGCAAGATACGTCAATATGATCATATAAAAATAAGTTAACCTAAAATAGGGCACGGCGAGAAAGACAATGTCAAACAACATGTCAACAAATGACAAGTGCGGATACAACAGTTTCTTCTGAATCCAATATTTTTAACATCAAATACATACACAGAGTCACAATTATATTTTAAAAATATAATAAATTTGGTATTAAAAATCAAATCATCACAAGGAGAAGAGTTATTCACCTAACTCGGATTATATTAAATTAGATATAGAACCTTAAATTATACATCCAAAAGCTAATTCAAAAAAAATAATAATTGTTCAAGTCTTGTAAAAAATCATACGTTAACCATTGATACGAGACTTGTTCATTTTTCTAGATACTCATTCATTTGCTTGGTCAAAAAAGGGCAAAACTAGATAAGACATAACTTTAGACTATACAATTATTTATCAACTTTTCATCTCTTTCCAGCTGGTTTTTAGCCATCATGTTCTTTCATCTATGCCACTTTTATTTTTCAATGTCCCCATGATCACCACTTTCCTTAGGTTTTAATTTTAAGAATTACCAACTCATACATACTAATTGCCACTACATAGTTTACTATAGTAGAATATTATACTAAATTAAAAAAGCTTTTATATTTAAATCACGTACTATAAAAGCAATTATTATATTAAATAGTCAAATATACAAAACATATATACGAATGATATACAAAAACAAAAATATTTATCGTTTTAATAAAGCTATTATGTAAGAAATTAAACAAGTAATATTTGAATTTTTTAAAATTACATATTCTCAAGTATGAAATTATAATACAAATTTAACAAAGTATATAGATAAAATTAGAGTTATGTTATAAGTTACACATTCACGTGAAGATAATAACTTTTACTTAAATATTATATAACTAAAATAACGAAAAAGAAAAAAATTAACGACAAAAAATAATACGATATTTATATTTTCTACCCGCTGAAAAAGACTACATAACAATATAATGTAGTCACTATATTCTAGTGGATGAAAAAGACTACATAACAATCTAGTCACCACTATTATTCAATAGTAGTAACAACCACAAGAATAAAATATTTGTCATTCTCACTTTTATATATATATATATATTAAAAGATAATCGTATTAAGATTCAATAAAATCTGAATTTATATTTGATAAATTTATATTAAGAGATCAAACGCTCTTCATTAAAAATGATGTCATACTCAAAATTTATATCGAAGACTTCAGATAAAAAACCAAAGATAGAAAAACAATCTCGAAATTCTAGAACGTAATTTGTTTTCCGACATTTTCTTTTATTTACTATTTGGAGTTTTTGACAAGGTAAAGCAAATGCTATTATTCCTTTCCCTTTGAACAAGGGATACCTTTTTCTTTTGTTGTTGAACATTCCACCCTAGTTATTATTCTAAAAGGAAATGTGATTAAAATCTATTTCAATTAAAATAGCAAAATTTAATAAATTAACTTACCATAACTAAAAGTAAATAAAAAATTGAAGAAAGTATAAAATGAAAAGTATATTCGTCTAATTCACAGATGTGGTTTGAGAAAAATAATGTGTATACAAATCTTATTCTTATCATATACATGTAAAGAAATTGTTTTGAATAGATATTTGACACAAATATATGTTCTTTGTCTATTTTTATTTGTTTAATATTTATTTTGACACACTCAGAGCATACAAATGTTGTCATTTTAACATATCAAGAATTTTCTTTTCTTTTTTTAATTTTATTTGATTACTTATTTATTAAATTATATTTTTAAAATAAAATATTATATATCAATTAATATGAATATTATAATATTCATTTAATTACTATTTTTCATTTAAAATATGACAAATCCAAAATGAATCTAGTAAAAATCAAAGAAAGAAAAATCAAGTTGGATCTTAAACGCACTTTGATTATTTAATTCAATAATTGTTTCTCCAAACCGTACAAATACCAATTAGTATGTCTACCAAAATTGGAACATAAGAAAAATAGATTGGAACATAACAAAAAAGTGTACCTTCTTCGTTAATATTACTATCTTCGTCCATTTTTAATTATTACAATTTTTTTAAAGTCAAACAATAATAATTTTGATCAACATTTTATTATGTTTTTTTTTATCATATTGGTATATGTAAAAAATAGAAATTTATAGTATTTTCCCTATGATATTTGAAAATCTAAATTATTTATCTAAAATATTAAATTAATGTAATCTAATTTAATTTTACACATTAGTCAAATTAACTTTCGAAAAACGCAACATCACAAATGAAAGTGGACGGTAGAAGTTCATGTTACTCCCACTAATTTATATTAAGTAAATTAAGGTTGGATATTTTTCAATTCATCATTTTTTAAGTATATTGATTTGAGTTATTGATTATCAATTATTAATCATTATCTGTTTGGTTATTCATTTAACTATTAAGATTTGAAAAAAAATTAATTGAAAATCATTTAGAAATATAGTATCAAATCAATAAATTATGTACATGAATTGATAGATTGTATTTTATTCAAAAGCAACAATGATATGTGATAGTCAAAAGTTTGATAGTGCCAAAAATAAAAATATAAAACTACATCTTACGCCAAAATTCTTACATATCGAATGATATAAATATAATTTATTAATTTACTAATCAAGTTATCAATTAGCCTATTGCAAAAAAAGTTCAATCTTTAAGAACTGATAATCTAATAATTCAAAAAAATCAAAATATGGCTAGACTAATTACCAATTATCCATAAACCAATGATTTCTTTCATTATATTTCAATTTAGTTTTGAGCAACTTGAAGTAAAATATTTTTACAAATCTGCATAATTATTACATATAAAAATTATAATAAAATTTATGGAGAATAAAATGAAATAACTGATATTCTAATCAACTCAAAATACTCCCTTTACTTAATATGTACTTTAGATAGTACTATCTACTCTGTTTGTTCCATAATATTTAATTATTATTGATTTTGAACATTTTTTAATTAAAATATAATAGAGAGATAATTTTATTATTTTTAAATAAAATATAATGTTTAATTAATTATAATAATAAATTAAAAATTAAATATAAAATTTATTCATTAATTTCATAAATTTTAAAATAATATAATAAATAATTATTACTAAACGGAGAGAGTAATTCTTTTATAATTCAATATAAACGAAGTATAGACATCCTAATTATGAATGTGTCATAATATATGGAGTTATAAAACTTTTAAAATTCATGATCATATTTTTATTACATCGACATGATAATATATATATTTTTAGTTTGAAAAGATATACTGCAAATTAAATGAAGAATACAAATAAAATATGATTCAAAAACTTTTATTTATTCTCTAAATCACGTCAATTAGCACTAATACAATATTCCCAATTTTTAATTATTCCGGTATACTCACAAGCATTGGTCGCCAAACCCTTTTAAGCAATCGTTGCCGGAATGTCGCCGACAACGGCCGCATCGACCGGACTCCGATTCCTCTTACCGCCGATCCAATACCACCACCGCCGGCACAATCGATTTCCGGCCAAATTTCCCCTCTCTTTTCCGGCGATGGAGGAGACGAAACGAACAAATCCTTAAGCTTATGGCTTCCTACCAGTTTCTTTACTTGATCCGGCGAATCTCCATCGCCGGAAATCCGATCCGGTGAAGCATCGTCTCCGGACGACACCGAATTCCCACTTCCGCCTCCGCCTCCGCCGCTGAGGAGCATACGGAGAGTTTTCCGGCGACGGAGGTGAATAACTGGGCTAGTTGTTGGGCTTCGAGTCGGACTCCCCGCTACCACACATTGTGTAGCTAATAATTTGAATTTCTGCAGAGTCGCCATTGAAATTGAACGGAAGTAAAAACTATGGATATAAATTTAAGAGTATATAAGACTATTCAATGGAATATTTTATTTTTAAATCTGTCGATACTCAAAATTTCATATATATGTATTGAGTTTTTTTGTAAAATTACTTGAGTTTTAATAAAAATGACTTAGCAAAATTGAATTGATTGATTGAAGGAGCGAAAATAGAAAGAATGTAGGTTAAGAAAAGTAGAAAATGTGGAGATGGAAAGTGAGATGTAAACTTTATTGGGTAGGGGGCGGCCATGGATTCTTTGTGTTTCGTCTAAATATGATGTAGTAGTACGTAGCTAAAAACAGTGTTATAAATGAGTGACCATTAAGGTTGAATAGGCCATTCTTTAGACAATAGAGGGGCCGGAGTGGAATTAAGTATATATTTTGACAATATGTATACTAAAGGAAATTTTGATTACGATTCATAGTTACATGTTAGAAAGATAAGTAAGGGGAATGAGATTGGAAGAGAATGAAAGAGGCGAGCAAGAGAAACAAATTGTATATGTATATATATATATATATATATGTAATTTCTATACATATATATTGTATAGCTAGCGAGCGAGATTGAGATAGAGATAGGGAAAAAAGAGGTTAATTGTATTTGTATATCTGTCATATAATTGTAAATGTATATTGTAACCGTCAAATATGGGGTAGGCATGTTAGGCCGGCCTAGCCCAACCCGGAATTCAATAGGGCTGAGCTAAGATTTTTGAGCTCATTTAAGAAAAGGACTTTTTAGATTGGCCTGAATAAGTCTGCTAATTTGCGGGGCTTGAGAAATATCGGTAGACCGACATGTGAACCAATAAAAATTAATTAAATATAATATTAAAATTTAAAATTAAAGATATTCCAAATTCAAAATAATTAGGTTAATATTTTTATTTAGATATTTCTAATTTTACTTGAAAAAAAACTTCATAAATATTATAAAGATAATTTTATTTATGGATTTGATTAACAAGTAGTAACATTAACATCATGTGATATTATTTTTAGCAACAGTTATAATCATATTTTTAAATTATAATTTATAATTTAATTTAATAATTATAAAAAGAATATATATTTTTTTTAAAAAAAGTGGGCTGCCCGACAAGCCTGTAATCCACGTACTTGTGGGTTGAGCCGATCATTTTCTGGCCCACATAAAAAATGGACTAGACCGACCTGACTAGTAAAATGTCAAAGTTGTATCAGTTACTGCGAATGGGATGAGCTAGCTCATATTGACCGCTCTAATATATATGTACAATTTGTATTTATTTATATATAAAAGAGGAGAAAGGTGAGAGAAAAGAAGAGAGGAGATAGATAACATAATTATAGCTAAAAATTTAAACTGCGAGCTATAATTAATTTTTACATATATATATATATATATATATATA
>NC_028639.1:6147310-6147814 GCF_001406875.1 Solanum pennellii
GCTATACAACCCTTAGGATCACGATAGGACTTTCTTAGCTTGTAACATAGGCTCAGGGTCAGGTAGGGTGTATGTAGGTATACTTTAGTGACTTTTTGCCCTCCTTGACATAACGGCTAAACCTTCCACTTTCTATCATTTTATCTTGCCCAGTTTCTCATATTCTTTCACCTCGCTATTTTCTCTTCTTTTTTTTTTTTTTGTGTAAGTGACTCTCTTGCTTGTATTTCTTGTATATTTTTCTTTTTCTTTACTTTTCTTTCAACTAATTTTGAGTCACTTTACTTTTGTTCTTTCATTCTCTTTGTTCTTTCAACCCCACTTTCCAGAGCATTCCTCATAATAGCCACCCTCAACTCATGGCTTTGCCATGAATCAAGGTACACAATACCCAAAGTTGGGTCAGGGCCATAACGAAGGTTGTTTACTGCATTAGCCACCCTCAACTTATGCTTTCGGCATAAGCTGAGGTGCACATGTCCAAGGAGGGACCAGGGCCAACAC